>NW_026596073.1:327430-362467 GCF_907164565.1 Psammomys obesus | reverse complement strand
AAAAAAAAAATAAAATGGTTGCTCTTATTTTTTTCCAGTTTTGGAAAGATGTTTAATATGTTATTTAAGTTATGATTCAATTTTTATTCAGTGAAAAATAAAAAGATATTTTGGGTCAGAAAAAATAGAAACAAGTTTCTTTACTAGGTAAGATACTTATTTTAAGATTGCAGCTGGTATTGATTCACATAAAATGTTAAATGTTGAACCACATCTTTGAAACTTGGAATTGTTTCTTAAAATATGCATAGTTAAAATGTAGATATTTAATTTCTTAAGTATTTAAAATTATATGCTTATTTGTAATTATGATAATTTTGCTTATGCCCGTGACAAAATATTGAGTGAATAATTGTGTATGTCTCACAATAGTGACAAATTAGAGATTTTTGATATATTCTGAAACATTGCTTTCTTTTGCTTAAACTGTGTAGAAATCATAATGGAATTTCTTTACATAGTTTTTATTAGATTTAGTCATTTGAGTAACCAACTTGAAGTTTTATAAAAATAGTTGCATAAAAGAAGAACTGCAAAAGGAGAGAGATCCCGTGTCTGGTTCTCAGACATCAAAATACATGTAGCCATGCAAACAATCAGGCTTCTCCTGCAGGATTAAATCAATCTGACTAAAAATGCATTGCTATTCTCTCTGTGTTGGGCTGAAAAGCCCTACAAATAAAACCAGAACATTAGCATTAGCGATCAAGGATATATAACATAATAGTTCCAAGAATTTACAAACAAGAAGTCAGGGTTGACTTTTCATGAATATGAAATATTAATAGTTCTGACAAGTCAGAGGACATGATGATCAAACACAGACACAAAAATTGACCTAAGACTTCTATTAAAAGGTACTTGTTGTTCGATAGAAGACAGAGAGATGGATAGATGTATAGCCAGAGGATTGATAAATGGCATGTATTTAACCTGAACTTTGTAAAAGAATGAAATTGTTAATAATGCATACTTAGAAAAGATCTACAAAGCAATAAAAATAAAAAACTACACCAAACCACAATATCACAGATATATTGCTCAAGAATAGTATAGGGTGAAATATATCAACCATTAAGCATAAAATTTGCATTCAGCTCAAGGACAGGTGATAGGAGGTAAGTCAGTGGTGGTAGATATGAAAATATTGATTGTCTCTGGAGGAAGGTACAGATAATGATGGAGAAGAGCACCAAGAACTTTCTGGAGTTTGATATCTCTGTTCATGAAGTGACCACACAGACACGTTAGCATGGAGATAGCCATATGTTAAGCCCTTTCCAGCCACTTACATTTATATTAATGGCAAAACATAATCATTGGATACCTAAATTAATATAATTAATTATAAATGCTTCTCAATGAAAGAGTAAACACAATTTTTGTATTTTGCATACACACCTACAAAATACAGTAGATGTGATCAAAATGTTTTCAAAATTGGGAGTAGAAAGCCACTTCTTTTCCTATAGTAAGCTCATGTGAAGAATAGCTAGAACCCTACTCTTACCAAATGTTTCATATATTCAACTGAGAGTGTACAGATCCAAAATCACCAAATTATGTTACAAGTTTTATGTTAATGCATAATGACTTCTAGTTTCTTCATGCTTTGGGAGGTTTTGCTGACAAGAGCATGAATCTTTTTAAATTAATGGACTGACATGATAAGATCACTTCAGGACTACATTATTTTTAAATTGTTCTTTTTTAAGCAATTAATAAATTTTTTTCTGAAACACTAATATTCTTAAATTATTTCTTCCTATTTTACTCAAAACATGAAGCACATAGTTGTTAACCAGTATTTGGTTTTCAAATAGGAAATATACTCAAAATTGATTTCTTTGACAACCTATATTTTCCAAAGTACTATAATTCCCAGATAGAGCTACATGATTGAAGTCACTTGAACAATGTTTAGAGTGTTTTATTTATTTTAATTTTTATTTATTCATTTTACATCTGGATCTTAGCCCCTTCCCTCCTCACCTCCAGGCCCCACCCTCCATTCCTCTTCCCCCTGCCCCACTCCTCCTCAGAGAAGGGGAGAGCACCCTCACACCACTTACACCAGGATATCAAGTTGCATCAGGACCGAGCACATCCTCTTCCCCTGTGGCCCGGTGAGGCATCCCCACCAGCGGAAAGTGATAGAAAAGCAAGCAACAGAGTCCATGTCAGAATCATCACCCATTCCCCTTACCAGGGAACCTATTATGAAGATCGGCGGTATATTTCATTGCATCTTTCATACTTTTTACCAGCTGGCTTCTACTTAAATCATGAGGGAAAGAATGTAAAATGGTACATATAACAATTGAACTTACCATCTTCTCTGCAGCTGACTAAACGAAGTCACAGCAGGTATAATAGTATGCACAGGACCAGCCTACATCTATGAATGGAGAGGAGAGATGGGCACAAAATTCCATCCCTGGCCAAGTATCTATTGACTTTTAGTTTGGGTTTCTTTACTTCAGTGAAACCATGACAAAAAAAAAAAAAAAAAAAAAAAAAAAGCAATTTGGGAAGAAAAGGGTTTATTTGGCTTACACTTCCACATCACAGTCCGTCATTGGAGGTATTTAGGGAAGGAACTCAATCAGAGCAGGAACCTGGAGGCAGGAGCTGATGTCTGAGGCCGTGGAGGGTGCTGCTTACTAGCTTGCTTCCCCCGGCTTGCTCCACCCGCTTGGTTATAGAACCCAGGACCACCTGTCCAGGGTTGGCACCACCCACCACCCACCATGGGATGGCCAATCCCCTACTGATCCCTAATTGAGAAAATGCCTTACTGGATTTTCATGGAGGATCTCATGGAGGCATTTTCTCAACTGAGGCTTCTTCCGCTGATATGCTAGTTTGGGTAAAGTTGACACACAAAACCAGCCAGTACAATCCTTAGCTGCTAGAAAAGACAAACTCAAGTTTTATTGTGAATGTACCTCCTGATAACCTATCATGCTTCAATGGAAGGCTACACATTCAAATTATCTGGGCACCACAAATTGGTTTTGATGAGAAACAAACAGAAAGAAAGGACACTAAATTGTGTGAGAAGGGGGAATGCATCTGGGAAGAGTTGTGGGAGAGAGGATGAACATGATCAAAGCACATAAGAAATCTCAAGGAGGTAATGCAAATATTTAAAAATACAATTTCTGAGTAAAAAGAGAATCGAAAGAAATATTTAATTCGTGCAAATTTACACTAATTTTTGCATAAATTTATAGAAGAAACTTTTAACATCCTAAGGTCAATTATCAGGAGAAATGTGTTGAATTTTTTAAATTATATATAAAATATGTACTGTAATACAGCTATATGGCTCAGTGTACTAGCCACCTCTAATTTTAACAGTATTATTGAAATCTAATTGTTGTATAAAAGCACATCTTAATATCCACAACCAGGTGAAAATATTCATGTATTCAGTTTAAATGATGACAATTATTGTCTTGGGCTGTGCAGGAGGAACAACAAACAGTTCTCCAACTCATGGAAGGTGGCTCACTGGTTAGCAGACCCATGATCAGTATCTTGGAACAGCAAAACCCTGAAGACTATGTGTCTTGAGGACTTCATTCTATTGTGAAACATAGCTCTGCTTGTTGCCCTTATGGTCTCCTCACCCCTCATAATACAGGAGTTCTATGAAACCTCTATGCCCCTCACTGGGCAGCATCATTGGTACTCACAATAACAATGCTTTCTCTTTTTCCGGCATTGCTGCTGTAACAGATTAATGACTCAACCACCACCCTTGAAAAGAACCTACAGATGTATAGATTGTTAGCAATGACTACTACCTTTAGGAAAAAAATTGGAAAAATAGATTGTTTAGCAGGGTTAGGTAAAGATGTTTCTCCTAGTGGCTCTGATGTACAAAATCTCAGAGAACAATTTGAAGTTCAGAAAAGTAAGTTCTTCATAGTAAATCCAGGGACTTCTTGAGGTTGGTGAGCAGAAACAATAGCCCAGAGCAGCACTGGCTGAAGCGCCACTCTCAAGCTGAGCCGGTGACTGAGGCAATTTCCTTACTTTTGTTTTTGCCCTCAGCTTCCTGATATGATTTAATAAAAATTACTAATGAGTGTACACCTTGAGGATTTCAAGTAGAACTGGCTGAATTTTTTATATAACAATTTAGAGCTGTGGTTCTTTTAAGACTTTTATAAGATTACTTTTTAAGATAATTGATTCTCTCTTGGTAACCACAAACTGTAGCCTTCCAGTAAAGAAAAGCTGGCAGAAAAATTACTCTGCTTATTCACCTCGTTAATTGTTAGCAAGTTGCTTAGTTATAAGTGTACATGGGTTCTTGGGAACAACTTGTTTTTCATATTTGTTTTCACCCATAATATGTAAAACACTTGGACATGGGAGGGTATTGGGGAACATGTTTTTCTTATGTATTATCACTGTAATTGTTCACTTAAAAAAAATAGAATGTAACCACATTGTGAATTTTGTACTGTTTGAAAGATTTTGCCAGGATATGTAAGCTGCGAGAAAAGTGAAAGTGTGGTTTGGAACTTGTTCTTCTCAGTTTATTCCATCCACTAAGATGGATGTATATGTACGTAAAGTATTTAGGAACTCGCTTTTCTGAGTTTGTTACATCCACCAACATGTATACATATGTATGTATGTAAGGTTGTGTTAGAGCTCACTCTCTGGAGTTTGCTCCATCCATACAACATGTAAATATGAACACATGCGTGTATGCATGTATGTATACGTACATATGTGTATGTGAAAAGTAGAAATCTGTAAGAGAAGCTAAATGAAGAGAAGTTAAATAAAGAGAAGAAGCTTGTTGGAAGTTACCTGCTGGAGTCTCCTTTCATCGAAACTGTGTGTGTGTGTGTGTGTGTTTAGTTGAAGGCCTAACTTTGCTACTACTAGTGGTAAGCTTCTGCTAGGAGCCAATACCTAGTCCCCGTTTACAATAATAGGTATAAACCCACCCCAGGAACGACCAGCACTACCTCGGCCTGCTACCAGAAATTTAATTCTGGCCCCTCAGGTTGCTACTATCAGTGGAAGCCATGACTAGTGACTGTTAGTTCCGGCCTGAAGACTTACCCTCAGAAAAATTCTGCTGGGTCAACAGCTGGATCTATGCCCTGCCTCAGTTTACCCCATTGAATATTGAAGCTTGTCTTTGACAAATTATTTTTTCTCTTCAAACATTGTAACTGTTTAGTCTCAGTGTGCAAGGAGCAAAATGAGAGTAAGCAATAATATAATTTATAACATGGAAATTACTTCAAATGTGATAAAAGTTACATTTGAGTAACAGAACCAAGCTGTTTAGAAAATAGCACAAATGGAATATAATTAATCTTCAGTTTTGTGACCCAGAGTAAAAAAAACCTGTGCACCTAAAATATCATCCAAGTGTGACCATTTAGAAATTTTTTCTTGCTAGTTATCTTGTCTTTTTTTTTTCTTTTCAAATCATGTTATCACTTCAAGTTGAAAATTCTAGATGTTTTATTATTACAGTATTAATTGGTGACATTTAACATACTTGCGTATTTTGTGTCCAAGATCTTGCCAAGATGTGTAAACTGAGTGAAGCTATTGTGAGCAGGGAGAGTTTAGCATCTACACTGGGGAATGGCTATTGTTTACCCCTCTGTCATTCATGTTCCTGGCTGACTGTGGCCTTTGTCTAACAGCTTCTCCTGGATTTCTATGCAGAGTCAGAATCTTCCTTCACTCTGATGCTCTTCTATATCACCCAGTGTTGATATGCCTAAGCTTCTGTGATAGGAAGCAAAGTTGTGACACTGCTTTCTTAAGAGAACAGATAGGCACAAACTTCCATCAAGAACTTTTAAACTATTTGTTGAAGATGCTATCTTTTTTCCATTGTATGGTTTTGGCATCTTTGTCAAAAATCAGGTGTCCGTAAGTGTGTGGGTTTATTTCTGGGTCTTCTGTTCGATTCCATTGATCCACCATTCTGTTTCTATGCCAGTACCATGCAGTTTTTATAACTGTTGCTCTATAGTACAGCTTGAGATCAGGGATGGAGATATCTCCAGAAGATCTTTTATTGTAGAGGATTGTTTTAGCAATTCTCGGTTTCTTGTTATTCCATACAAAGTTGAGAATTTTTCTTTCCAGGTCTGTAAAGAATCGTGTTGGCAATTTGATGGGAATTGCATTAAATCTGCATATTGCTTTTGGTAAGATGGCCATTTTACTATGTTAATCCTGCCAAGCCATGAGCATGGGAGATCTTTCCATCTTCTCATATCTTCCTCTAATTCTTTCTTCAGAGACTTGAAATTTTTTTCATACAAGTCTTTGACTTGCTTGGTTAGGGTTACAGCAAGGTACTTTACGTCATTTGTGGCTATTGTGAATGGTGTTGTTTCTCTAATTTCTTTCTCAGCCCTTTTGTCTTTGGTATACAGGAGTGCTACTGATTTTTTTTAGTTAATTTTGTATCCGGCCACTTTGCTGAAGGTGTTTATCAGCTGTAGGAGTTCCCTGGTAGAGTTTTTGGGGTCACTCATATATACTATCATATCATCTGCAAATAGTGATAATTTGACTTCTTCCTTTCCCATCTGTATCCCCTTGATCTCCTTCGACTGTCTTATTGCTCTAGCAAGGACTTCCAGCACTATGTTGAAGAGATATGGAGACAGTGAGCAGCCTTGTCTTCTCCCTGATTTCAGTGGGATTGCTTTAAGTTTTTCTTCGTTCAGTTTGATGTTGGCTATAGGCTTGCTGTAAATCGCCTTTACTATGTTTAGATATGTGCCTTGTATCCCTGATCTCTCCAGTACTTTAAACATGAATGGATGTTGGATTTTGTCAAATGCTTTTTCAGCATCTAGGGAGATTATCATGTGTTTTTTTTCTTTCAGTTTGTTAATATGGTGGATCACATTGATGGATTTCCGTATATTGAACCACCCCTGCATACCTGGGATGAAGCCTACTTGGTCATAGTGGATAATATCTTTTATGTGTTCTTGGATTCGGTTTGCAAGTATTTTGTTAAGTATTTTTGCATCAATGTTCATAAGGGAGATTGGCCTGAAATTCTCTTTCTTTGTTGAGTCTTTGTGAGGTTTAGGTACCAAGGTGATTGTGGCTTCATAGAATGAGTTTGGTAATGTTCCTTCTGTTTCTATTTTGTGAAATAGTTTGAAGATAATTGGAGTTAGCTCTTCTTTGAAGGTCTGGTAGAATTCTGCGCTGAAGCCATCTGGTCATGGCCTTTTTTTGGATGGGAGAGTTTTGATGACCGCTTCTATTTCTTTGGGGGATATAGGACTATTTAATTGATTTACCTGATCCTGATTCAGCTTTGGTAAGTCAAATCGATCAAGAAAATTGTCCATTTCATTTAGGTTTTCAAATTTTGTTGAGTATAGACTTTTGAAGTAAGTCCTAATGATTGTTTGGATTTCCTCAGTGTCTGTAGTTATGTCCCCTTTTCATTTCTGATTTTGTTGATTTGGGTGGTGTCTCTCTGCCTTTTAGTTAGCTTGGCTAAGGGTTTGTCGATCTTGTTGATTTTCTCAAAGAACCAGCTCTTGGTTTCATTGATTCTTTGAATTGTTTTATTTGTTTCTAATTGATTGATTTCAGCCCTGAGTTTGATTATTTCCAGCCATCTACTCCTTTTTGGTGTGTCTGCTTCTTCTTTTTCTAGGGTTTTTAAGTGGGCCATTAAGTTGCTCGAATGAGCTGTCTCGAATTTCTTCTTGAAGGCACTTAGTGCTATGAACTTTCCTCTTAGCACTGCTTTCATTGTGTCCCACAGTTTGGGTATGTTGTGTCTTCATTTTCATTGAGTTCTAGAAAGGCTTTAATTTCTTTCTTTATTTCTTCCCTGAACCAGCTGTCATTTAGTAACAAGTTGTTCAGTTTCCATTTGTGTGTAGGCTTTTTGCTATTTCTGTTGCTGGTCCAACTGGATGTCTACATGTAGAAAAATGAAAATAGATCCATACTTATCACCCTGCACAAAACTGAAGTCCAAGTGGATCAAAGACCTCAGCATAAAACCAGACACATTAAATCGGCTAGAAAAAAAAGTGGGGAATACCCTAGAACTCATTGGTACAGGAGAAAACTTCCTGAACAGAACACCAACAGCACAGTCTCTAAGAGCAACAATCAATAAATGGAACCTCATGAAATTGAAAAGCTTCAGTAACGCAAAGGACACCGTCATCAAAACAAAGCGACTGCCTACAGATTGGGAAAGAATCATCACCAACCCTTTATCTGACAGAGGACTCATATCCAATATATATAAAGAACTAAACAAGCTGTAAAGCAATAAACCAAGTAATCCACTTAAAAAATGGGGAACAGAGCTAAAGAGAGAATTCTCTGTAGAGGAATATCGAATGGCAGAGAAGCACTTAAAGAAATGCTCAACCTCATTAGCCATTAGGGAAATGCAAATCAAAACAACCATGAGATTTCACCTTACACCCATCAAAATGGCCAAGATGAAAAACTCAAGGGACAACACATGCTGGAGAGGTTGTGGAGAAAGGGGAACCCTTCTCCACTGCTGGTGGGAATGTAAACCTGTACAACCACTCTGGAAATCAATCTGGTGCTTTGTCAGACAACTAGGAATAGCGCTTCCTCAAGATCCAGCCATACCACTCCTAGGCATATACCCAAAAGAGGCGCAAGTACACAAAAAGGACATTTGCTCAACCATGTTTGTAGCAGCTTTATTTGTAATAGCCAGAAGCTGGAAGCAACCCAGATGCCCCTCAACTGAAGAATGGATGCAGAAATTGTGGTACATCTATACAATGGAGTATTACTCAGCAATGAAAAATAAGGAAATCATGAAATTTGCAGGTAAATGGTGGGACCTGGAAAGGATCATCCTGAGTGAGTTGTCCCAGAAGCAAAAAGACACGCATGGTATATACTCACTCATATAAACATACAACATAGAATAAACCCACTAAAATCTGTACATCTAAACAAACTAAGCAAAAGAGAGGACCCTAACTAAAATGTTCAATCCCCATCCTGAAAGGCAAAGAGGATGGACATCAGAAGAAAAAGAAAATAGGAAACAACCTCGGAACCTGCTACAGAGGGCCTCTGAAAGCCAGAAGAAAACAGGAAACAACCTTGAAACCTGCCACAGAGGGCCTCTGAAAGCTTCTGCAGTATAGACTGTCAAAGCAGATGCTGAGCCTGATGGCCAACTGATGGGCAGACTGAATGGAATTCTATGTAAGAAGTAAGAAATAGTAAGAGCTGGAGGGGACGGAGCTCCACAAGGAGAGCAACAGAACAAGATAATTTGAACACAGGGAACTTCCCAGAGACTCATACTCCAACCAAGGACTATTCGTGGAGATGACCTGGAACCCCTGCACAGGTGTAGCCCATGGCAGTTCAGTGTCCAAGTGGGTTACATAGTAATGGGAAGAGGGACTGCCTCTGACATAATCTGATTGGCCTGCTCGTTGATCATTTCCCCCTGAGGGGGGAGCAGCCTTACCAGGCCACAGTAGAGGACAATGCAGCCACTTTTGATGAGAACTGATAGACTAAGATCAGAAAGGAGAGGAGAACCTCCCCTATCAGTGGACTTGGGGAGTGGCATGCATGCAGAAAGGGGAGGGAGGGTGGGATCGGGAGGGGAGAAGGGAGGGGCTTATGGGGAGATACAAAATGAATAAAGTGTAATTAATATAAAAAAAATTAAAAAAAAACTTGTAAACTTTATCCCAGGGAAGGTGAGATGGCCCAGGGGATAAAGGCACCTGCTGCTGAGCTGAATTTGATCCAAAGGGTTAAAAGAGAAAACCAGTTCCTACAAGTTTTCCTCTGCCCTCCACATAATTGTCACAGCACCTATAAGCCCATCCAAATACACATCACACACACACACACACACACACACACACACACACACACACACAAAGCCAAACTCAACACACTGCAATTAAAAATTAAACTACACTCCAGTTCCCTGCTTCTATTAGATATATTCACCAAATGAAAATGTGATCATTACATTTGACTTAAAGGGTTTCAATGACTTTACTTTGGTGATAGGATCAAGGCCAAAGTTTTAACTCTTGCCCTAGTCATTTGACGTCTAACAACGACCTAATCTTTCAGGAATAAAGAAGCAAATTGACTGGAATAAAATGCTATATGCCTTGCTTACATCATCTAAATCTTGCTATAATTTCCAATGAGATGTTTGTTTGGACCTCTTCTAGCCATCTTATCATTCAAGTCTTAGTGATGTCCATCTATGTTAGCCTTCTGCATGATAGTGCATTTCACATAGTAGGGTTATTATGGCTGTGCAAACACACTCAGAACATACATTCTAAGCAAATAAATTATTTTGTTTACTATTAATAAACATATTTTAAAATGTTTAAAAGAATTAGAAAATTTGTAACATATGCTATATATGCTTTTAACTAAGAATTTGAATATAAAAAGCTATAGAAATATGAGTATCTTTAGGTCATGACTTGATTCAACCAAGCATATAGGGTGAGCTGCCACCCTCTCAAAATAAATAAATAAACATATAAAGCTTTATTCAAAAGCTATATAAGTGAATGCAAGGGACAATTGTATATGTACATGTATATGTATATTGTATATGTTAAATTTCAAAAGAATTGATTCCCACTATTTCGCTAACAGTTATAAAACTGAACAAAGAGCTAAAACCACATTTCAAACTAATCTCATTCATATTTGTTCATGTCATTCATCAATAAACATCAATAATGTAACTCCAATCACTTTAAAATCCACTTACTTGTGCACCATTATGCATTTCTATTTTTTTTTTTAACTTCTGGCTATAGCCTAAAAATTGTTTTCAGCTGTACTACTGTGACCAACAGTTTCAAGTCCTTTTTCAGTATTTGGTAGTTTTGACATGTCTTCTAAGATGCTTCAAATTATGCCTCAAAAAACTACAGGGTTTTATAAGCTTTAATAGGTGTTTGATTTTTTAAAGAAATGATATTTTATCAAATACACTTAGAAAATTCTAGGAAGAATAAGAGGAAAAAATGTTTAAAGTATTCTATCTCTCTGTCTCTGTCCGTCTGTCGCTCTCTGTGTTTCTCACTCTCTGTCGGGGGAGGGGGTTTCAAGACAGTATTTCTCTGTATAACCCTGGCTGTCCTGCAACTCATTCTGTAGACCTTGCTAGTCTCAAACTCAGAGATATGGCTGCCTCTGCCTTCCAAGTGCTGTGATTAAAGGTGTGTGCCATCACTGCTCACTTTAGTTTCTTTAATAATCCAATGGTTCATAAAGATTCTTAAATATAAGAGAAATTAAACTTCAGTTAGCAAAATTCTTTAAATAAGTGTATATTATAGAACAAGAAAATTATATCACAGAACTTTGAAATGCTGGCCAAGGCACGCCTATAGATAAATTACTAGAGTATTCTAATTTCTATAATTAAAATCAATAGAGTTTGCTCTAGGCTCTAACTTGGCTTTACCTAGTGTCTTATAATAATTTCCTGAAGACAAAATAAAATGTAATGTGTTAATATTAGCATGAAGTGGTTTTGTTATTGTTGTTTTTGTTTCGAACTGCAACACTATTAAAGAAATATCTAACCCCAATTAATTCATACCATAAATATTGTAATCATATATAAAATGATTTATAAAATAGGTATGATAAAATGAAAGTATTTTCAAATATAGCACTAAAACTCTAATGTTTGGTTTTATAATGTTTAGTGAACAAAGACAATCCATACAGTCCCAACACAAAACACTAAAGATTCATAATGACATTGTTTTAATAATCCAAAGCAGGAAGTTAAAAAGATATCCAACAAAAAGATTGGGTAAGCAAAACTTCACATGTAAACACAATAGAATCTGAAATGCAATGTAAGTTAATTAATTACATTAATAGATGTGATTAAAAATACTGCTGTGCCTCGCTTCAGCAGAAGGACACAGCAAAACGAGAAGGAGGACCTAGGAAAGATGCTTAATTCTCATTCAGAAGGGGAAACAGGATAGACACCAGGAGCAAGAGCGGGTGAAGAAACAAAACAGGACTGGAGCCTACCACAAACATCCTCTAAAAGACTCCAAACAGCAGGAGATCAAAGCAGATGCAGAGACTCACAGCCAAACTTCGGACAGAACACAAGGAGTCCTATGGAAGAAGTGGGATATAAAAGGACCCAGTGGGAGACAGGAGCCACACAAGGAAACACAAGGAAACAAAACCAAAAATAAAAAGCAGAGTCCAGAGGAGACTGTAGAGACTGATACATCAATTAAAGACCATGCATAGAGTCTAGGACCTAGACCTCTTGCTCAGATGTAGTCCATGGGCAGCTCAGGCTCCATGTGGGTTCCCTGGTAAGACAAGTAGAGACAGTCTCTGACATGAACTCGGTTGCTTGTTCCTTGAACACTTCTCCCTGGTGGGGCAACCTAGCCAGACCTCAGAGGAATAGTGTTCAGGTATATCTAATGGGATCTGATAGGCTAAGGTCAGACTGTAGGGGAGGGGGACTTCCCCTACCAGTAGACTAGGGAAGAGGGATAGAGGAGGAAGAGGGAGAGAGGGTGGGATCAGGAGGAGATCCCACTTAACACAGCATTATCTCAAAATGCCTGTTTTTTAAAAGTAGGTATTATTATTATTATTATTGTTTACAATTTATTCATTTTACATCCCAGTTGTAGCCCCCTCCTTCATTCCCTCCCAATCCCACCCTCCCTCCCTCATCTCCTCCTTGCCCCTTTCCAAGTCCACTGATAGGGGAGGACCTCCTCCCCTTTCATCTGACCCAAGCTTATCAGGTCTCTTCAGGACTGGCTGCAGTGTCCTCTTCTGTAGCCTAGGAAGGCTGCTCCTCCCTCGGGGGGGGGGGGGGGCGAAGAGCCTGCCATTGAGTTCCTGTCAGAAATAGTCCCTGTTCCCCTTACTAGAGAACCCACTTGGATACTGAGCTACCATGGGCCATATCCGGGCAGGGGTTCTAGGTTATATCCGTACGTGGTCCTTGGTTGGAGAAGCAGTCTCATGAAAGACCCCTGTGCCCTGATATATTTGGTCCTTGTGGAGCTCCTGTCCTCTCCAGGTCTAACTAACTCCCCCTTCTTTCATATAATTCCCTGCACTCTGCCGAAGGTTTGGTTATGAGTCTTAATACCTACTTTGATACACTGCTAGGTAGAGTCTTTCAGATGGCGCTCTGTGGTAGGCTCCTTTCCTGTTACCTGTTTTCTCCTACCTCCAATGTCCATCCCATTTGTCTTTCTAAGCCTTACTTTTTATTTTTTTTCCCATATGGTAGAATATATCACTAGAGACCATTTTCCGGAAATAATAATATTATTCCTAAAGTGTCCCTGGCAAATGCTTAATTCAGTACAGGGATTTAATTGTGGACCTTGCTATATTTCAGATATCAGATATCATGTTAATAAAGAATAATTGAAATTATTACCATTTGACACTGTTATGTGTATTGAAGAGCTTGGAAACTATATCATCTAAAAGATAACTTGCTTTCATTTTTTTTATAAATGTGCCTAAAATTATCTACATAGCCATATTGATGTTAATGGCTGATAAATGTGAAAAGTTTCACATATTGTATGGGA
Organism: Psammomys obesus; assembly: GCF_907164565.1. Taxonomy (NCBI): domain Eukaryota; kingdom Metazoa; phylum Chordata; class Mammalia; order Rodentia; family Muridae; genus Psammomys; species Psammomys obesus. The sequence goes on along the minus strand of NW_026596073.1, from coordinate 348,815 downwards.
CTTCTGGAAATAAAATATTTTCAGTTTGGAATACCTCTGTATCCATACTGAAGTGGAGTAAGTCAGGGAACAGTCCTATAAATGGAATATATTTTCATTTATAGTTTTTTTAATTGAGGTGGATAAGTAATTCAGTTTGTTTTCAATTGTAAATGGATTTCCCTTCATTATAAAAAATTTTATATTATGAAAAAAATTAATAAATAATGTCCTTAACTTGTACCAAATTTTAGTATTGTGTTTTCCTATTTTGTTTTAACTTTTCTTTTCTCATACATTATAACCTGCAGTTTCACTTCCCTCCAGTCTTTCCAGTCCTTCCCCCAACCCCTCCTATCCCCCCATATCAACTCTTCTGATTTCCTTAAAAGAGAGAAAGAGAAAGAGAGAGCAGGTTTCTGCAACTCATAAGAATCATTAAAATGCAGAATTTTTAATAGAAACTAACCTATCCAACTGAATAAATGAGTTCCTTAAAAGAGTCTTCTGACACCTCAGAATAAGAATAAAATTACCCTATTTTAAAATCCATGTTATCTATTATTTGTGTTCTAATCATTTAATTTGTTAACTTCTTTCATTGCTTCTAAAGGAAACAAATCCTTTCCTGTGTGCCATTGTCATTTCCAGAATTTCAGTTCTGAATATTCCAAAGACTAAGACTGTTAAGAAAACATTTATTTACCACTAATAAACACAACAAAATTTAGAACTAAATAATGCACAAAAGGAGTCAGTAGCATTCTAGGACACTGAAATTCATATAGAAAGTAGTTCATCAAATGGTGACTTGAAAGCCAATTGATGAAGGACAGTAAAGAAAGGAATCACAGGACTGGAGACAAAGCTGAAAGGTAGAGACCTTGTCAGGAATGTCTAAGAACCAGTGAGACCTATGGCACCTTTGGAGATTGAAAGGAGGAAGGAAGGAAGAGAGATAAGAACAAAGGAAAAGAAGAATGAACAGAGGGAGGGAGAGGAAAGAGGAAGAGGAAAAAGGCAAGAGAGGAAAAGGGAAAGATATTTCTATATTGAATGTTATTTCATCATTGTGGTATTTAATAAAGGTTTACTATAAAATGTATAATTCAGTTGATTAGCAATGTCTAATAAAAGTTTTGGAATATTGGGTTTTCCATTTGTTGTGTGCATTATCTTAATGTATACAATAATAGGATGTCTGTACAATCAAATCTAAAACATATTACTATTACAAAGTTTCTAAATTTGGTAATATGAAAGGTTTTCTATGTCAATTTGCTCTACTGAAATTTGCATATATTGTCATCACAAAATTGCTTATTTTATATTTAATAGTAGATTTTCAAAATCAATTTACTGTAGCATTCATAGTAATATGTCTATCACTTGGTAAAGACTAGCCTTCTAGTCTTTACTTGTCTTTGATTCACAGAATAGATAACAGCAGTGGATTATTTGAGCAAATGTTCTTTTTATAATCAGTCGTCATTGATATGACTCAAGTGTTCTTTACTACATTCTAAAATTATTTCACTAATGAATCAATATGCTAACAGAACCATGAACTAAAAACTTGGACTGTAAAAGAAAAGAGGGGATTAATTTTAAAACATTCATTGTTATCAGTGAAAAAAATATGCTTTCAAGAGTGTTCCTTAGCCAAAATTTTTCTGGCAACAGGAGCTAATTATTAATGTTCTAGGAACAGTTTTATTAAGATAAACACTTACATATAAAGCACCTACTGACCCTACTTCAACTGATGTGAGAATTGGTTATTGGTATCACTGTAAGACTCCACAGTGCTGGTTAAACACAGAGAAAATCGTGGATAGGTTACACAAGTCATAGTTTTCTTTAGCACTAGGATCAGAATTTATCATGCTTTAAGTAAACACCTCTACTTGAGACTCACTGTTGAAACTAAAAATGTATGTTAACAAACATGTATTAGTGTGTCTTTTAACTGGTGTGTATTTCCACTAATAAAATCAAAACTAAGTAAAAACAAGACTCTATAGAGTCTATACTACAGGTTTGGCTTTTATATCTTGCTAATATTTAAACAACTCCCTATAATCTTGATAATTGCTGCCTTGAAGCTTTTTGTATCTAACAAGCCACCGAATAGGTCACATTACAACTGCTTGTCATATTCAGTCCCTGCTGAGAATCCAAAAGCCTTGCTATAGTTCTCTGTGTGTTACCTGTGGAGAAGATGCTTTGTATTTCATATTTGCAAAGGAGAGGAAGAAAGATAAATTTTAGCTATCTGTCTTTAGTTTTGCACAATTATTTTAGGTGTGATACCTTCACTCTTCATGTTCAGTTCAAATACAACAGAGGGTGTTGGCTCTGACAGAAGGGAGAATGTTGCAGTGAATAACTTTGAAATCAAGGGGGAGATAGAAATACCGGGAGGGGACAGGAGCTCCACAAGGAGAACAACATAATCTGTAAAACTGGACCCTGAGGGCCCTGCAGAGACTGATACCCCAACCAAAGACCATACATGGATAAGACCTAAAGCCCCTGTTCAGATGTATCCCATAGACTCAGTCTCCAAGTAGTTCCCTAGTAAGGGGTACAAAGGCTGTCTCTGGCATGAACTCAGTAGAGGCTTTCTGATCACCTTCCCCTGGGGGGGGGGGATAGCCTTGCCAGGCCACAGAGGAAGACAATGCAGTCAGTCCTGATGAGACCTGATAGTCTAAGGTCAGATAGAAGGGGAAGAAGACCTCTCCAATCAGTGGACTGGGAGAACGGCATAAGGAGAGAAGAGGGAGGGAGGGAGGACTTGGCAGGAGACAAGGGAGGGGTCACAGCAGGGATACAAAGTGAATAAATTGTAATTAATAATAATAATAATAATAATAATAATAATAATAATAATAAAGAAGGTGTCCTCAGTAGTCTTTATTCAAATAGAATGAACTTGAAATACATGCCAAACCAGGAGACAGTCTGGAGCACATCATAAGACAAGCAGAGGTTATGTTTTCTGATTGGGCCATGCCTTCTTAGGAAAGGGAGCACTAAGTTTTCAGCTTAAGTGTGAATGCCAAATAGGGAGTGAAAATACTTTGAATGAGAGTTGCCTCATTCCACAACCTACCTTGCTGCTAACAATTTAGCTGGTTTTCTTGCTTTTTTTAAAAAAATTTTTATTAATTACACTTTATTCATTTTGTATCCCCCCATAAGCCCCTCCCTCCTCCCCTCCCGATCCCACCCTCCCTCCCCTTTCTGCATGCATGACCCTCCCCAAGTCCACTGATAGGGGAGGTCCTCTTCTCCTTTCTGATCTTAATCTATCAGTTCTCATCAAAAGTGGCTGCATTGTCCTCTACTGTGGCCTGGTAAGGCTGCTCCCCCCTCAGGGGGAGGTGATCAACGAGCAGGCCAATCACACACATGGTATATACTCACTCATATAAACATACAACATAGAATAAACCCACTAAAATCTGTACATCTAAACAAACTAAGCAAAAGAGAGGACCCTAACTAAAATGTTCAATCCCCATCCTGAAAGGCAAAGAGGATGGACATCAAAAGAAAAAGAAAATAGGAAACAACCTCAGAACCTGCTACAGAGGGCCTCTGAAAGCCAGAAGAAAACAGGAAACAACCTTGAAACCTGCCACAGAGGGCCTCTAAAAGCTTCTGCAGTATAGACTGTCAAAGCAGATGCTGAGCCTGATGGCCAACTGATGGGCAGAGTGAATGGAATTTTATGTAAGAAGTGGGAAATAGTAAGAGCTGGAGGGGACGGAACTCCACAAGGAGAGCAACAGAACAAGATAATTTGAACACAGGGTTTTCTTGCTTTTTGTAGCAATAATAATAAAATGAGAAGCTGATGGAGATAGGCCCCCTACAATATGTAGCAGATAAAAGTTTGGTCTTCATGTGCATCCCCCAACAATTGGAGCAGGGCCCTCTGTGAATCTCCTGTCTCCTTTTGGATCCTCTTCCCCTAACTGGGCTTCCTTGTCTGGCCTCTGTAGCATCTTAATGTGCCGGAGCACGTTGGTACCATGGGAAACTTACCCCTTCTCTGAAGAGTGGTGTGAGAAGGAGGACTGATAGGAGGAGGGGGTCTACAGTCAGCATGTAACATGAATAAATAAATAAGCCTTCATGCCCACCCCTCTGTTGGCAGTCTCAGCTAGAGTCACACCTATGTCCTGCCAGGAGCCTACCCAGTCGCAGGCCTCAGCTTCACAAAGAGATGTCCTCCCTCAGTTTCTGTTCTTGTTCCCAGACCTCTCACCTCCTCCTCTCTTCTCCCCACATCTGATCCCCATCCTAGTTTCGCTCCGCATTCCATCTCCTGTCCAGTTCCCTTTTTTCATCCACTTCTACTGTCTATTCTATATCCCCTTCTGAGTGACATTCTGGCACCTTGATCCCTCCTGTTAGCTTCTTTGGGTCTGTGGATTGTAATAGGCTTTTCCTGCACTATAGGTCAAATATCCACTTATAAATGAGTATATAACGTGTCTTTCTGCTTCTGGGTTACCTTATTACCTCACTTGGATGACCTTTTCTAGTTCCATCCATTTGCCAGCAAATTTTATGATTTCCTTTGTTTTTAATAGCCAAGTAGTATTCCATTATGTAAATGAACCACAATTTCCATATCCATTCTTTGGTTGAGGGACATCTAGGTTATTTCCAGTTTCTGGCTATTATGGATAGACTCCTCCTGGCCAGGTAGGACTAGTGGAAGGAGGGGAAAAACAACCCATATACAAAACCAGTGATCCAAAAATTGCCCTGACCACAAGAAGTGCAGGGATAATGAGGGAACAGAGATTGGGGAAAATTGCAACCAATAATTGGCCCAACCTGAGACCAACCCCACAGTAGAAAGCCAGCCCCTGACACTAATAAGTATACTTTGTTATGCTTGCAGTAGTCTGGGAGGCTCCAGCCAGCAGCAGACCAGGACAGATCCTGGAACTTGCAGCCCTCCCGGGGTCCTGTGGAAGCACTGTGGGAAAGATATAAGGACCTGGAGGGGACAGGAACATCACAAGAAGACCAACAGAGACAACTAACCCAGGCCCATGGGGGTTTATAGAGACTGAGGCATCAACTGGAGCATGCATGATCTGCACCTAGGCTCCCTGCACCTAGACCCCTGCACACATGTAGCTGATGGGTGGCTTGGTCTTCATATGGCTTGCCTGGTGAGTGGAGGAAAGAGTGGCTGTTTTTAACATGGCAGTAGAGTTATTGCCTACGTTGGAGTTGCTATCCCCTGGCAGGGTTGCCTTGCTTGGCCTCAGGAGATGAAGATATGCTCAGTCCTGATGTGACTTGATGTGCTGGGGAAGTTTGAAAGGAAGGAATAGGGAGGGGGCTCTCCTTTTCTGGAGGGAGAGGGAGAGGTGATGCTGAAGGGAAGAAGGAGGACTGGGAGGAGGGGAGGGAGGGGACACTCTTGGGATGTAAAATAAATATAAAAATAAAATAAAATGAATTTAAATAAATAAATAAATTTAGAAAAAAAGAAACAGTCAGATGCCCTTAGAAACATTAATACTTTCAGTGTCACCTCAACAAATTTTCTGGATGCATCCTGGTATATTGATTATTTCACTTGTGGGAAAAGTGATTTTGTGTAGCAAACACAAGGGTAGATGATTAAATAAAGTAGCAAAGCAAAAATTCTGTGATCTTTTCAACTATTTATATTCTATTTTCCATAGCATATCCAACAAAAGTTAAATAACTATTAAATCATTAGTTTAATAAAATGTGAATAGATGTAATAAAATTATTTTATAACAACTTTTACATTTGTTTATCAGAAACATAATATTTTGTTTAATGGAATAGTGTAAGATTCTATTTTAAAATAAATCTAAGGAAAAAATCAAGATGACTAAGGTACAAAGTAAGTATGTAATTTAAAACATTGAAAAAGTATTCAAAGGTCACATATAAGCTCTGAAATTTCGAAAAAAAATGCATCTGCAAACTTGGAAGCAATGTCTAAACAAAATTCTAGATATGCAAAATTTACTACTAGGCATTTGTAAAGCATGTTTGTGTGTGTGTGTGTGTGTGTGTGTGTGTGTGTGTGTGTGTGTGTGTAGGCATGCACACATATGAGGGTTCACTCATTTGGAGGCGAGTTGAAAGCCTCAGGTACTATTCCTCAGGTGCCATTTACCTCATTTGCTGTGACAGGGTCTCTCATTGGTCTGGTGCTCACAAAGTAGGCTGGCAGAACAGGGAGTCCCAGGATCTGCTTGTCTCTCCCTTCCAGAACTGTGATTAAAAGCACAAGTGTGTGGCACCATGCCTGCCCTGATGTGCATACTAGGCATTACAAATTCACAAACACATGCCACTACACAGCTTTTATTTTTTGAAGATTATAATTCAATTGCCTCATTTTTTTTCTTTTCTTTTTTCCTCCTCCCCAAATCCTCCCATATACACATTAGCTCCTTTTCAAATTCATGAACTTTTTTTTTAATAACTATAGTTACAGCTTGAGGGACAGAGACAGGTAGAAAATAAAAAGACACAATAATTTCAATTGATAACCCAACTATGGTTATTTTTCCTGGAATATAGAAAATAATTCCCTGAACCATAGATAGACAGATTAGATGCATACATACATACATACATACATACATACATACATACATACATACATAGTCACTGTGTGCTCTTCACATTTTTTAGTAAACTTATACTAAGTTTAATTATTAGTTCAATGTACACAAAATTAAATGTATTTAAAAGGATGTTTTCTATTCAATAAAGTCTGACCCACCCTTTTCTGAGTTAGACCGAGTTTGTCTAACAAATGTTAATTTGCTGCTGTATCTGACTCTCACTTCCAATTTCAGGCAAGTGTAGCCATTTTCTTCCAGTTCATTTTAATGAAATTTAAACAGAAATAGCATTTGCCTCTCCAGAGCAAAGATTATTTTTATTTCTCATTACAGCACTAGGAAAGAGCTGAATTGCTGTTTTGAGGACAGATGCCCACCTGTGATAGTTTCATTTTTGCAGTAGAGAAATGCTTAACCAAAAAACCTCAGGAAGGAAAGATCTGGTTTGTTCATGATTTGTCAAAGAGTTCAATCCATCATGTCTAGGAAGGCATGTTGGAAGAGCTTGCATCATTTTAGATAGGAAGCTGAGTGAAAACAGGAACAAGAAGGGGTCAGAACATGGTAAAACCTCCTAGAACATACCCCAAATGATTTTACTTCCTAAAACAGGCCCCACATTCCATAGCTTTACTCCTTCTTAAGAGTGCATTAAAATATTTAACCCATCAATAAAATAAGCAATAGGTTAATAAATTAAACCCAAATTTAAAAACCATATTATTAACATGCCATAGCATTCAAGAACTATTTTCTTTCTAAATGAAAGAGAACCCTGTCAGCAAAAAAAAGCCTGATTCTTTTTTTATTACAGTATTCACTGATAAATAAATTTTCCAAAACTGTCCTCACCCTATTTTAATTAAAGTTTTATTTTTTATATTAATTACAGTTTATTCACTTTGTATCCATGCTGTAGTCTCCTCCCTCCTCCCCTCCCAATCCTCCCCTCCCTCCTTCATCTCTTCTTATTTCCTGCTCCAAGTCCACGGTTAGGGGAGGTCCTCATTCCCTTCCATCTGACCCTAGATTGTCAGGTCTCATCAGAACTGGCTGCATTGTCCTCCTCTGTGGCCTGGCAAGGCTGCTCTCCCATCCAGGGGAGGCAGTCAAAGAGCCAGCCACTAAGTTAAAGTCAGAGACAGTCCCTGTTCCCCTTACTAGGGTACCTACTTGAGACTGACCTGCCATGGGCTACATCTGAGCGGGGGTTCTAAGTTATATCCATAAATGGTTCTTGGTTGGAGAAACAGTCTCAGAAAAGACCCATGTGCCCAGATATTTTGGTTCTGTTGCTTTACTTGTGGAGCTCCTGTCCTCTCCAGGTCTTATTATCTTCTCCTCCTGCTTCTATCCTAAGATTCCCTGCACTCTTCTCGAAGTTTGTTTATGAGTCTCAGTATCTGCTTTGATACAGTGCTTGGTAGAGTCTTTCAGAGGCCCTCTGTGGTAAGCTCGTGTCCTGTTTCCTGTTTTCTTCTTCATCCAATGTCCATCCCATTTGCCTTTCTGAGTGAGGATTGATCATCTTACCCAGGGCACTCTTTCTAGCGCACCTTCTTTAGGTGTACAGATTTTTGTAGGTTTATTCTATATTATATGTCTTGTATACACACACACACACATATATATGCATATATATATATATATATATATATATATATATATATATATATATATATATATATATATAATTGTGTAAATGGACCACAATTTCTGTACCCATTCCTCCATTGATGGACATCTGGGTTGTTTCCAAGTTCTGGCTATTTCAAATAAAGCTGCTACAAACATGGCTGAACAAATGTCTTTGTTGTGTACTTGAGCATCTTTTGGATATATGCCTAGGAGTGGTATAGCTGGATCTTGAGGAAGCACTATTCCTAATTCTGAGAAAGCGCCAGATTGATTTCCCAATGGTTGTACAAGTTTACATTCCCACCAGCAGTGGAGGAGGGTTCCCCTTTCTCCACATCCTCTCCGGCATGTGTTGTCACTTGAGTTTTTGATCTTAGCCATTCGGATGCACCTATGTCTCTCTACGATGGCCAGAAATGATTCATGGAAGTTTAGCAATTGCTTTCCAGCCTTGCTTAACGTTGAAGATGGTCAATATTGAAATTACCTTATGGTGAATTTGACAAAGTAGTAAGATCAAATTGTTTTCTGGTTGCCTTTTTTATTTTATTTTTTTTAATTTTATTTTTTTCTTATCAGTTACATTTTATTAACTCTGTATCCCAGCCGTATCCCGCTCCCTCATTCCCCCCAATCCCACCCTCCCTCCCTCATCTCCACCATTCCCCTTTCCAAGTCCATGGAATCATATGAAAGAAGGGGAGTTAGTATGACATGGAAAGGATAGGAGGTCTACAAGGACCAAATATGTCTGGGCACAGGGGTCTTTTCTGAGACTGACACTCAACCAAGGACCATGTATGGATATAACCTAGAACCTCTGCTCAGATGTAGCCTGTGGTAGCTCAGTAACCAATTGGTTTCCCATAGTGAGGGGGACAAGGACTATTTCTAACAGGAATTCAATGTCTGGTTGCCTTTTTATTAGGGTTGAAACTAGTCTTTAATAACTCATCCAGTCAGAGATAAACTACGAATATTATTGGATACATTCTCTTCTAGAAATCACAATTAACAGTGTGGATAAGATGTGCTGTATCTTAGAAGCTTCTTTCTCTGTCTTTGCTGTCATTCACCTCCTCTTGTATCTGTGGGACCTAAATACCACACCTCCCATTACAACCTGCTACCCTCCAGGTTCCTGCCATCATAAGATCTCTGCTGTCCACCAGGCAGGTCATTTCACTGCTCCAAAATGCTTTAAAGAAAACTAAATGGCTAACTCTCATTATTTATATTTTGCCCAGTGGGTCACATTGTAAAGACAAGCACATGAAAATGGTTGTAAATAGAGGAATCAAGTAGATTGACCTAGTCTTCAAACACAATTCCATTTTCTTTCCACATGAAAAAGAACTTTATTCCCTACCAACCAAACTATGCTTGCATATTTTTCTGCAATTTTCAATGCAGCATAACCTTTATTTTATGGAATTTAAATGCCAAACACACCATATGCATAAAACAATAATGAAAACTTTTAAAATGACTATCTATTTAGTTTTTTGTTCTATTTTTCTTTTTTGTTACTGTTACAAAACACTGACCAAGACCAACTTGGCAAGTAAAGGGTTGCTTTCTTTACATTCCCATTATTAAGAGAAGTAAGGACAGAAATTCCAGGCAGAAACTGTGGAGGAAAGACAACTTGCTTTCTCCAGAGCTCTTGCTCAGCAACAGTTTTTATGTAGCCAAGGCTCACTGGCCCAGGCATTATACCACTCACTATGAGCTAAAGTTTTTTTGCATTGGTCAGCAGTCAAGAAAATGCTCCACTGAAGTGCCCACAGGCCAAACTAGTCAAGGTAATCCCCCAGTCAAGAATATAATTTTAAACTGTGTCATGTTGACAGCTGAAGTTAACCAAGAGAGTTTCGCTTTACTGAAAAAAACCAGAGGATATGAAAATATTGAATGAAAAGAAGACAAGTAAGGAAAATCACTATCATGAAATACTGCTCATGGATATTGTTCAGTTTGACTTCCTGAGTTTCAGTCTTACTCTCAGCCAATATATTTTCATTATTCCTCCTACTGAATTTTTGGGGTAGTAATATATATTCTGTACCATTGTACGTTGGAAATATGTAACTTGCTTTTCACTTTTACTTAGGGCTACAATTAAAGACCTTGCCTTGAGTCTCAGAAGAGATTTTGGATTTTGACTTTTAAGATGTGTTCAGCCTAAAATACTTTAGAAACTTTTGCAGTTTAAGTAAACACATTTGCTTTATGATGTGGCCACAAGGATATGAGGCCCAGGAAATAAAATGTGGGGGTTCAGATAACAATGTCTTACATATGTTGGAATATTTGGACTCCAGTTGGAAGAATTGTTTGGGAATGATAAGAAGGTCTGACCATGTTGTAGATGGGATGTCATTGGGTGTGGGCTTTGAGCTTTCAAAAGCCTATACCATTTTCAGTTAACTCTCTATCCCCTCCCTCTTTCTGACTCCAACTTGCAAATGAAATATAAGCTCTCAGCTGTTTCTGCAGAGCCATGCCTGTCTGCTGTCAGTCATCCCACCATGATGAACATGGGCTAACCTACTGGAACTGTGAGCCCCAGTTTAAATCCCTCTTTTGTGAACTTCCTTGGTCATCTCTGGTGTTTATCACAGGAATAGAAAAACAACTAAAACATGGCTGAACATCTGTGACTCACTTTGTGTGTATTCTTCTTGACTTCAAGGGGATTGGGCAATCTCATTTTCAGTTATGCTGTCTGTAGCATACACAGATTCCTTCTTACACTAGCTCTATTCCATATCTGAAGCTCTCCTTGTCAGAGAGCTGGTTCCTGTTATCTTCAGTATCCTAAGGTCTCCATTTGAACTGGAGCTTCGCCTTCACAGTTGTCCCCTCATGGACACTTTGCCCCTCCTTCACAGTCTTAAATGTTCTTAATGATACATTAGTGTCCTCAAAACCAGTACCACATCAACAACTCTTACATTGTCAAGTACTGTTGTACACTTCTAATATAGTGTGATACCCTTGGAGCACAGATACATCAGCTTCTGTGTCCTGTTCTTGAGAAAACACATCTTTGTTGTTCCAATGATTCTCAGGTAGGTTTGTCTCAGTGTTGTGAATCACAGATGATACTTCAGCCACAGCCTTATGAGTATGTGACAACCTTTAGCAAAATATCAGATGAGTTTGATTCCTGATAAAATCCCTGGTTTTGTCTAATATAATCTGGGCCTTCACTGTCGTTGCCACTCAACAGCATCCCTATATTCTTAGCCTCCACTAATCTCTGAGATGTCAATGGCTTTTATAACCCCAACTTAAACCTACTCCACATACATGGCTCCCCAAAAGCAACATGGGAGACTATCTCAGGATCAAATTCACTTCCTCAGTGTCAATTTCTGTTCTAGTTTCATTTAACACTGTGACAAAAATGTGTTGTGGTTGAGAAAAAGATCATACCCCATTGTTAAAGAGAGCTCAAGGCAATACTTCATCATGTGTGACACATTGTTAATAAAGGTATTCATTGTTTCTATTTAAAGTGCTCAAACAAAAGAACTGTATTTTCTAATATATATAATTCACACATGAAGTAATTAATTCTTATGCCTTGCTCTTCTGCTCTTTTATTTTAACCATAAACAAGAGTCATCAATTTCTTTTTTTAGGGGGTCTCAAGATTTTTTTTATTAAATGTGTATGTTTTTATATTAGTTACAGCTTATTAACTTTGTATCCCAGCTGTATCCTTCTCCCAATCCCACCCTCCCTCACTCATCTTGTCTCTACCATTTTCCAAGTCCACTGATAGGGGAGGACCTCCTCCCTTTTCATCTCACCCTATCTTATCAGGTATCTTCAGGCCTGGCTGCATTGTCTTCCTTTGTGGCTTAGCAGGGATGCTCCTCCCTTGGGGAGTGGGGGTCAAAGAGCCAGCCATTGAGTTCATGTCAGAAAGAGTCCCTGTTCCCCTTACTAGGATACTCACTTGGATACTAAGTTACCATGGGCTACATCCAAGCAGGGGTTCTAGGTTATATCCATACATGGTCCTTGGTTGGAGATAGAGTCTCACAAAACACCCCTGTGCTCAGATATATTTGGTCCTTGTGGAGCTCCTGTCCTTTCCAGGTCATACTAACTCCCCCTTCTTTCATATGATTCCCTGCACTTTGCCCAAGGTTTGGTTATGATTCTATCTCCTTTGATACACTGCTAGACTGGGAAAGAATCTTCACCAACCCGGTATCTGACAGAAGGCTGATATCCAGAATATATAAAGAATTAAAGAAGTTAAAAAGCAATAAATCAAGCAATCCAATTAAAAAATGGGGTACAGAGCTAAACAAAGAAGTCTGTGTAGAGGAATATAGAATGTCTGAGATGTTCAACATCCTTAGCCATCAGAGAGATGCAAATGAAAACAACCCTGATATTTCACCTTACACCCATTAGAATGGCCAAGATCAAAAACTCAGTGACAACACATGCTGGCGAGGTTGTGGAGAAAGGGGAACCCTCCTCCACTGGTGGTGGGAATGTAAACTTGTACAACCGCTTGGGAAATCAATCTGGCACTTTCTCAGAATTAGGAATAGTGCTTCCTCAAGATCCAGTTATACCACTCCTAGGCATATACCCAAAAGGTGCTCAAGTACACAACAAGGACATTTGCTCAACCATATGTGAAGCAGCTTTATTCATTATAGCCAGAACCTGGAAACAACCCAGATGTCCATCAATGGAGGAATGGATATAGAAATTGTGGTACACTTAAACACAATGAAATACTACTCAGCAATTAAAAACGAGGAAATCATGAAATTTGCAGGTAAATGGTGGGATCTAGACAAGATCGTTCTGAATGATGTATCACAGAATGAGAAAGACACACACGGTATATACTCACTTATAAGTGGGTACTAGACCTATAAGATAGGATAAATATACTGAAATCTGTATACCTAAAGAAGATAAACAAGAAAGAGGACCTGGGGTAAGATAATCAATCCTCACTTAGAAAGACAAAAGAAATGGACATTGGATGTAGGAGAAAACAAGTAACAGGACAGGAGCCTACTGCAGAGGGCCTCTGAAAGTCAACCTAGCAGTCATCAATTTCTTAATCATTTCAATTTTTAAGTTTTGCACCTAAACATAGGATCAAAGTTTACTATTATTTTGTGACTGGTTTTGAGGTTTTAAAAATAATCTTCAGATGATTTTAGTTATAATTTCTTTTTGGGTTTGCAAATTTGTGAATTTTTGTGGCTGTGACAAAACATTTGACAAGTAGCAAATTAAGGAAGGCTTATAGTTTGAAGCAATAAAAATCTATCATAATTGTGGAAGTGTGTAGCTGGGACTCCTCACCTCTTCACATCTTGAAAGAACAGGAAGTAGAAAGAAGACAGAAATTCAGCAAGGCTATAAAACTTCAAACCTGTCCTCAGTGACCCACACTTCTGTGGGAGATTCCAACATGTAGCGGTACCAGCCCACCAAAACAGTGCTATTAGCTGGGTATCAACCATTTAAACCAGTGCTCCTCAACCTTTCCAATGCTGTGACCCTTTAATACAGTTCCTCATGTTGTAGTGACCCCCAACCATAAAAATAATTTTTCATGCTACTTCATACCTGTAATGTTGCTACTGTTACGAATTGAACTGTAAATGTTTTTGAAGATTGAGAATCCAGTGGTTAAGAAATGCTGATTTAAAAATACAAATGCTATCTATGAGGGATATTTCACATTTAAACAACAAGAGGTTATCACTGGAAATTTTTCCATATAACTTTCTAGTTAATAATTATAAATTTATTTCACATAATTTTCATTTAGTGATTAAAATTTTGAATATCTTTTTATGCATTTTAAGGGAAAGATATTAAAATGAAGAAATTATGCAATAAATATGAAAATAAAACTTGAGGGAAAGAGGTTTTTGTTTGTTTGATCATTTTTCCTTTTAACACATACACACAAAACATTCAAACAGATACACCGCAATTATTTTTTCAGTGGAAGTGTTTGTCTTGTTCAGTGAAAATGATAAACACTGATTTCTTTTATCCCTTGTATGTTTTTTCTGTGACTGTCTTTTCTTTACTTGGCTTCTAAGCAGAAGCTCGCATTCTGTCATGAGGAGGTGACACACTGGGGCTATGACGAGGCCTGAGATAGATGGGATCGCTCAGTCTTTTAATTAGACCTAACAGCGATAACAAGAATTTCCGAAGGCTGGGCTAACTTTGATCTGTCATCTGGCTGGACCTTCCAAGTGACACACGTTTTTGATAGCCCTCTTCCACCAGCAGCCTATCTGATAGCTTCAAAATTTTCAGTATCATCAATTTTGGCTTCTTCCTTTAGGACTTCTTCTCGACCAAGGTGTTCTTCCAAAAACTTGGTCAAGTGGTGTATCTTGTGGTGCTTTTGTTGTCTTTGTGTTTCTGAATCTCTTGCAGAGTGTAACACTACACAGCCTTCTCTACACAGTCAGACATCCTAACTCCAGGCTCTGCCATACTACCACCTCCACCCAGGATACCATTAACCTTTGGAATATTTGCTAGAAATCAGTTGCATAGACTTAAATATCTTTTAAAAGCATTATAGAATTATGGTATTACACACTACAAGACTGTGCTGGCTAGTTTTATGAAAACTTGACTCAAGCTAGAGTCATCTAAAAAGAGGACACTTTAATTGAGAAAGTACCTCAGTAAGATTTGGATGTAAGGTATTTTCTTGATTATCAATTGGTCTGGAAGGCCTCAGCCTACTGCGGGTGGTGCCTCTGGGTTGTATAAGATGAAAGGCAGAGCAAGCTAGTAAGCTGCAACCCTCTACAGCCTGTGCATCAGCTTGTTCCTCAAGGTTCCAACTCTTCTTGAGTTCCTGACCTGACTTCGTTCAGTAATGGACTATGATGTAGAAAGGTAAGCCAAATAGATCCTTTTTTGTCAAGTTGGTTTGATTACGATGTTTTTATCATAGCAATAGTGATCTTAAGTAGGACAAAAATACATAAAGACAAACAGGTAGTGTATGCTATCAATTTAATACTTATCATTGCGATAATCTTCATTCTAGAACTAATCTTTTACAAACCTGAAGTATCTACTCCTCTTAAGGATTTTCCTTTGTATTACAAATTGCTGATGTAGTTTATTTTTAGACATGTGAGATTGTTATGTAATAAACTATTGTCTATGTGAGACTCTCCTCATTAGAACATTTCTGCATTTGTTTGGATGTTGGATTCAATTCATTTAACTAAGATGTACGTTATTGATGTTGCTGAACCGAAGACAACAGAAAATTGGTCTTGATACAGGTTGCCTAGTATATTATAACTACAGTTAAAAATTAGAAAATTGTCATCAGTGAAATATAAAATCCCTCTCACACTCTTTACTGTACATATTTGTCATATCTCATAATAAGTGAAAATGTCAAATTTTATGTCAATTTGCATAATACTATGGTGGAACTAAAAATACACGTAGGTATTATATATATATATATATTATTTTTTATTATTATTTAATTTTATTTTTTTTCTTATCAGTTACATTTTATTAACTCTGTATCCCAGCCGTGTCCCGCTCCCTCATTCCCTCCCGATCCCACCCTCCCTACCCCTTCTTCATGCATGCCCCTCCTCAAGTCCACTGATAGGGGAGGTCCTCCTCTCCTTCCTTCTGATCTTAGTCTATCAGATCACATCAGGAGTGGCTGCATTGTCATCTTCTGTGGCCTGGTAAGGCTGCTCTCCCCTCAGGGGGAGGTGATCAAAAAGCAGGCCTATCAGATTGTGTCAGAGGCAGTCCCTCTTCCCATTACTATGTAACCCACTTAGACACTAAATTGCCATGGATTACATCTGCATAGGGATTCTAGGTTATCTCCATGCCTGTTACTTGGTTGGAGTATGGGTCTCTGGGAAGACCCCTCACACAGGTATTTTTTCTCTTTTGTCAGTCTATTTCCATTTTTCTTCACATTTTCTTATAGTTTCTTCTCATTATGTTGTACTATTTATAAAAGAGGCTATTTGTTCTGCCATATTGGCAATAATGTTTTTAAAGGTAGTTATCATATATTAAATACAATTACTATTACGTGTCACATTTCTATGCTAAGAAGTCCCCCACTAGTTGAAAGTTCAAAATGAATTAGAGATATGTATTCTTACCTATTGCCCTCCTTTTACAGACAAAGCTTACAATCTATAGAATAACAGTATTCTCCATTCACTTCTATATCCCTTAATTAGAAGGAGACCAGTAGTAATTATTTAGCCTTTACTTCTACATGAAATACAAATACAAGTAGAAAATATATACATTCTGCTGCCTACCTTTGAATCTAAGCCTCTATGTAATTTTGGAAATACCGCTATTTAAAGAAATAGAATTTCAGTAAATTACTTAACTCACTGAGTAGTATATTTGTAAGTTACATAGCCTTCAATGTCACTGTGCGACATTTGTATATTGTGACCCTAAATAACTGGACTTTGATTTCCAACTACTAATTCACGTAATCAGAAAAATAAATATTACACATTATCTTGGAGGTGCTTTTAAGATGTCTTGTGTGATATTTTAATTATAAACACATATGATACTTGATTGTGGCTGCTTTGCTATATGTTATCAAATAATTCATTTGTTGGATAACAGTTCCTCCTTTTTGGAAACAGCCTCACTATATCACAGTATCTGGACTAGAATTCGATGTGCAAGCCAGGGTACCCTCCAACTCTAAAGAATATACCTCCACATTATTTCTGAAACAAAATACCAGTGAAAATATTAACTGTTCTATGCCAATAGTTATTTTAATTGTAACCCCGTAGGAAATAAGTGTTGTGGGAATAAGAACTTTTCTTCTGATTCATAAAGGCTATAGAAGTCCAGGGTGTGTCATTTACCCTGAGTTTTTATATAAGCCAATACTTGTCAGTTTCCTTTTGCTGTAAACGGGGACAATGATAGCATCAGCCTCCATCCTGATGTTTTATGTATTAATGGTAACATTTAATGTACTAATAGAGCAAGCTAGAGATTAAATGTGTAATAAACATTTTAGTCATATGAAATAAGTTCAAAAATTAGGAATAAATCCAGAAAAACAACCACTGAGTAGAACAATATCTGGATGCCAGACTACAGAGCTGTTTGAGTTTTTTTCTAGCATCTCTTTAAGGCCCTATAAGGTCTTTTTTGCACTTGGGTGGATATATATGTGTACATACATATATAATCAAATATATATGCATGTATGTATATATGTATACATACATATACAAATTAGGCCACTGTGACAAATGCACACTTGACCTGGTTATCAGAGGACTTCAGTTTCCTTCAGTTTGGAGAATGTTTGTTGCCCACATTAACTGTTTTTCAGTTAAATCAAAACTGAAAACATAATTATACTAGTTTATTTTGCAGATTGCTAGAAGTGATGACTTCATTTATTATTGAACAGCAGCTGGTAACATCACAAAGCATGCAAATCAGCTGGGCCACTGTTATTACTTTTCTTCTTCCAACTGGGCAGCAGGCTTCTTGTTGATTAGAAAAAAAGATCTGATCATTAGGAGGCAGAATCAACATAGTGGTTATCAGTCTCGAGTGGATTATGCTATGAAGGAATTCTAAGCTGTAAGAGGAAGAATTCAGAGCTTATTTATTGTAGAAATTTGAGTTTGGTCTGTAACTTGACATGATGCCTTTTAACGTGATATATTGTTTTAATATTGCTTGGCCTGACATTTGTCATAGCAGATCAGTATATCACTGTAAAGATAAAATTTAATTATATTTCATATCTCTAAAAAAGACCAACAGAGACTGTATTCTTGGCAGTGCCTTTGTGAACATGAAGATTAGCCTTTGAATTTTAAGTGAAATTCTATTTAGGTAGTGGTCGAAAACAAGAAGGGAATTCTCATGTGGAATTATAAATAAAATGTTTACTGTATCTTTATTTGATAACTTTAATCATTCTTATTTTGGTGGGTAATCATTACTCTAGAAAAATATATCAGCAAATATTTGCGGAGAGAAATTTATTTTAAATGAGAAATTGGTGTGAGAGGAGTCCTTTATTTTACCATCAAAGACATGCCTTCCAAATCTAAACCTTGTAACTTAGTATCACTTGATGAATTCCTGACTAGGGATAAGAGTATATGATGACAAGGAAAATGGCGCACTTATAGTATCCAGTTCTATAAAGGCACTTAACTGAGTTTGGGAGTCATCATGACAGAACATGTTAGCAACAGTATTTTATTAGAGGGAAATCAAGACTTGGAGGAATTACAACAGGGTCTGTGGCCAAGTATTAATACTATAAGCATATGAATAATAGCATCCTCCAAAAAGGACCCCAGGAGCCTGCCCTTCAACCAGTTTACAATCATGCAACAATGTTTATTCAATGCTAAATACAATTTCTCCTGTGAGAATTTAAGATGTCTTGAAAAAAAAAACATAATTTAAAATCATAACCCATAGACTAACTGTACAACATAAACAATTATTAGTTATAAAGATTATTTTTATTTTTGTGGTGGTGTGTGTGTTTCTTGCATGAAGGACACAATAGGGTGTTGAATTCTCTAGATTTGAAGTTACAGGCAGTTGTGAATCCCCTAACATGGGTGCTGAGAACTGAACTCAGGTTCTCTGGAAGAAGAAGTGTTCTAAACCAGTAAGCCATCTCTCTAGCCCCATAGAAATAATTGTTAAATATACAGTATTATGTCTAGAAAAATAAATCACACTATAATAAATGTGTAAAGAGTGGCCTCACATGCAGTGAACAAAAAATAGTTACATTTTCTAAAATTTTTTTCTCTGATTTCTTAGTAAGCTTTTTTCAAATAATTTATAAATATATTAGTACTCCCTCTGATATATTAAAGTTATATAAGTACATAAAAGAAAGTGGTTATTATGTAAATCTACAGATGAAGCACATAATTATTCATGCTCGTGGGTTCAGTGTTTAATTACAAATTATATGGTACTGGAAACATCTGTAGCATATAAAAAATTGCCTTTGATATGGCACAATATTAATATTAATTATTTTATATTTAAGGACATTTGTGGCATAATATTTAGTACATTGTCTAAAGTAGAGGCTGGCTTAGATTATAGAAGTGTTTTTATAATTTCAATACTCAAGAAAATCATTTGAAAGCCTCCTTCCTCAAACCATTTAAATATTATGTAAGGCAAATTTATTATTTGGTACATTAATTCTTTGGAGAAAGCATGTATGTACACACACACACATTTATATATACATTATGTTTATACTAATCATATATTCTCAGTTTAGAAAATGTAGCAATGAAAATAAAACAACATGTATTTTTCCATAGTCTCACACATTGAACTAAGCCATTAATGAACCAGCTATCCAAACAAAACAGTGGTATGAAATTACATAAATTTATATGAATATAAATCATATTCTTAATCCTATCACATTCAACCTGTACACAAAAAGAAAATGATTATAAATGTAATGATAATGTTCACTGAGTGTATACCATTAGCATCACACAATATTTGCTGAAAGTATCAGGCACATTATATCATTTATTCTTTACAATAGATATTTAAGTTATTCATGAATAAGGAAATGTCACACATAAATATTAAGCAATGCATTTGCTAGAAATGCAATTGATACTGTATTAAAATTTATCTTTTTCTAAAATTAACACGATTTCTTTTCTCGTTTATTTATTTTATTCACCTTACATCTTTCTCTCCTCCCCTCCCAATCCCTCTCTTCCTCTCCTCTCCCCCCTTTTCCTCTTTCTCATCCACCCCAGCTCATTAAGTTGCATCAGAATTGAGCATGTCCTCTTCCCCTGTGGCTTGTCAAAGCAGTCCTGCCAGAGGGAAGTGATCTAAAAGCTGGCAAGTGAGTCTCCCATGCAGTCCCCACTTTCCTTACTTGAGAACTCACTTGAATCCTAAGCTGCTTATCTGCTATAACTTTGGTGGGGGGCGGAGGTCCAGTTAAAGAACACGTAATTTTTTAGCTATATATTTCATTACCTCACAATGTAACAGTGATTACTGTGTGTGTATCTTTGTGTGTGTGTGCATCTTTGTGTGTGTCTCTGTGTAAGTTTGTATATGTATGTAGTGAGTGAAGGTTCATGTATATGTGTATGTGTGTGCACATGTGTGTACAGGCCAGAGGTAATCTTATTTCTCAGGAGCTGACCACCTTTCTGTTTTTGTATTCTCTAGGAAAACATTACATTTACTTACTGTGTATATATGCTGGGTTGTGAGCACATGTGCCGCAAAATACATACGGAGGTTAGAAGAGTTAGAAGAGTTTTCTTTTCTCTTCCACTGTGTATGAGGGAATCTAACAGAGGTAAACAGGGTAAGTGCTAAATGACTTTATTGATTGAGTCATCTCATGATCAAGGCTTACCCTGTTTTTTGAGATAGTGTCTTTTCCTACGACTTGAAATTTGGCAATTTGTTTAGGCAGTGACTTAGTTACTGTTCTATTGCTGTGAGGAGACATCAGGACCAAAGAAGCTTTTAATTAATTGGTTTGTTTTGAGTTTTAGAAGGTTAGTACATGACCATCATGTCAGGAAGCAAATAGGTTTCGTACTAGCACAGTAGAGAGCCTTACATCCTGATCTTCAGTGAGCAGAGAGAGAGATAGAGCCATGAATTTTTGAAACCTCAAAGCCCATCCTCAATGATGTGGTCCAACAAAGCCACGGCTACTCCAACAATAACACACTTTCTAATCTTTCCCAAACAGTTCCACTAACTGGGACCAAACATTTAACATATAAGCCAATGGGAGGAACCATTTGTTTTTTTTGAACCAACACAGCCAGAAAGCAAGAAAGATCTACCTGTCTCTGCTTTCCCAGCTCTGGAATTGCAAGCATTTACTGCCATGTCCATGTCCACGTGGATACTGGAGATCTGGCCTAGGGCTTTGTGGGTTCTGTGGCAAGCACTTTAGCAGATTAACTATTTTCCCTACCCAGTAATTACTTTTTACATTGCAATATATATATATATATATATATATATATATATATATATATATATAT
>NW_026596073.1:112933-325433 GCF_907164565.1 Psammomys obesus | reverse complement strand
GTCCAACTCTCCTGACTTGCTCCTTCTCCCCCTAAAACCCTCTTTCCAATAAGGCCTCTCCTACTTTCCCACCTTCTTTTTGTAAATATCTTGCTGACTTTAAATGGCATTTCTTGTCCACATGTGATTGGGATTTTATTTACTGGTGCATGGGCTATTTTTCAGTGGGCACACCTATAAGGGAAACAACAGCCTCTTTTTCTAAAATCATTACCTTCTCCATAGGACCTTAGGGAGGAGTGGGGTCTCATAGCACCCTTAACTACCCACAATACATCTTGGTACTAACTTTTCTTCTCTTCATGTTTAAGGTTTATAGATAATCATGTAAGTAGTAACATAATTATTTATCTTTCACCTTTGCTGTATTTAGTTTCAAAAACTATCAGGAAGCCTTTGAAAATGTTTTATGTATTAAATAAAATATTTTTAAATGCTTATTGTTTTAACATTTTGTTTCCAGTGACAAAAATTCTACCCCCCAAAATTCCCATGAGGATGCCTAGCTCCCCAAGGGTCTCAGACATTTTACTTTGTTTCTCTCACCGTGCTACATTTACATTTCAGTGTCTTATACACTTCCACAGAAACAAAGAAAAAAAGACTACATATTGTGATTAGATGATTTAAATTTAACAGATTACATGATCATAGAAGAGAAACTCTTTTGTAAAATGAGGATTAAACAGTAACCCATCAAGTTTTATAAAACTTGCATTTCATTCCCCTTTCTCTTAATTTTCTGCAGTTTCTTTCAAATGAAACAATCTTCTAATTATTAATATAATTCAATTTAATATCAGTAACTAATAGCCAGTCTACCCTGTTGATGATTTATCATCTTTAAAGATGCTTTTTATGTTATTTTGAATAAATAGAGACAGTTTATTAGTTACCATAGCAACTTGAAATTCTATTTAAAAATGTGACATTCCATTTTCTCAGAAGATATTTTAATTGAAACATACTTGCGTTTACTGAAATAAATGTCTAATCTCACCATTATAAAAGGAAGGCATATGATATGGACTTATCTAATAATATAAGGAGTACATATCACTGAAAGTGATGAACTTAATTGAAAATATCTTTTTTTCTTGAGGTTAAGTGTTTCACTAATTGGGCTAACTTTAACTTTGTTCTGCCATAATTACCAATAATTCATTCTTATACAATTTTTCACTAAATCTACTGATCACATTTCCATAAACATTATCATAAACTATTTCTTCTATTTCACGCCAAGTCTTAGAAATACACCCCACAAGTATCTTTCATTTCATACACACAATTCAGCTCATATTCTTCAAGAATGTTTGCCTATTTTTATCTGGGGAACTACTCTGTGCTCCTGGTGGTTTCTATATGAGCAGCTAATAGGTGGATTTCTGTTTCCTGTTCACTGGTTGATAATTCTTAATGGCAGGCTGAATGTATTTCCATTATCTAGTTTTAGCACACACAAGACATCTTTCATAGCAGAGGTAATGTTAAAAATTTAATATATGTAAGAACAGATGGAAAGCAACCAAATAATAAGTAGCAGTAATTTAGACAGTGATGAACATAGAAGTGCTCATGAAGGACTTTTTAAAAATTCCAACAGTCCTGATGAGGGCACTTGAAGATAAATACAGTGATAATAGATTATATATATGTATGTATATATATATATATATATATATATACATATATATATAATATGAACATATTTGGATATCTGAAACTGTCAAAATAAAAAGAACAAAAGTACCCACTTAAAAATCAGAGCCAAACAAAATGATCAAGAACAAATGATTATATAGAAAATATGAAGAAATTGTGAACAATAGAACTACTGCCTAGGAAATGCATTTTTGAGAATGTTTTTCTATAATACAATAATCAAAACTTAACATCTCAAAATATCACATGAAACTTTTAAAGAAAAAGAACCAATTGGGTAGGTTAAAAGTAAATTAGAAAAAAAAGTATAAATAAATGGGAATATCTACATATAGCTAGATAAAGTGAAATTATATAGCTAGATATATCACATAGATAAATTGAAAGAGATAATTAAATAAAAATAAGATTTAAGGAGGAAAAATAAAATGTGTAGTGATGATAAAAACTGGATTTAAAAATTAAGATGGTAATAAAACTTTTTAAATTTTATTTATTTATTACAGTTTATTCACTTTTTATCCAAGCTGTAGCCCCTTCCCTCATCTCCTCCCATACCCCTCCCCAAGTTCACTGATAGGAGAGGTCCTCCTCCCCTTACAACTGACACTAGCTTATCAGGTCTCATCAGGACTGGATGCATTGTCTCCCTCTGTGGCTTGGTAAGGCTGCTCCCCTCTCAGGGGGAGGTGATCAAAGAGCCAGCCACTGAGTTCATGTCAGAGACAGCCCCTGTTCCCATTACTAGGAAGCCCAAGTGCACACTGAGCTGCCATGGGCTACATCTATGCAGGACTTCTAGATTATCTCTATGTATGGTCCTTGGTTGGAGTACAAGTTTCAGAAAAGACCCCTGTGCTCAGAATTATTGGTTCTGTTGCTCTCCTTGTAGAGCTCCTGTCTTCTCCAGGTCTTTCTCTCTCCCCCTTCTTTCCTAAGATTCTCTGCACTTTACCCAAAGTTTAGTTATAAGTCTCAGCATCTGCTTTGATACCCTGCTAAGTAGACTCTTAGAGGCCCTCTGTGGTAGGCTCCTGTCCTTTAAATATTATCCAAAAGCATACCCAACAAATACTTCTGAATAGATAATATTTGAAAAGACACATTAAGTGTAAAATAGCTGACCTAACCAGAATCAAAATGTGTGTCTATAGCAAATGTTTCTTTAAAAAGAAAAATTATTCTTAATTACAATTTTAATTGTATAGAAGCTAACTTAATCCATTCCTCCATTTAGAGACATCTTGGTTGTTTCCAGATTTTGGCTATTACAAATAAACCTATTACGAACATGGTTGAACAAATGTTCTTGTTGTGTACTTGAGCTTCTTTTGGATATATGCCTAGGAGTGGTATAGCTGGATCTTGATGAAGAACTATTCCTAATTGTCTGAGAAAGCACCAGATTGATTTCCAAAGTGGTTGTTCAAGTTTACATTCCCATCAGCAATGGAGGAAGGTTCCCTTTTCCTCTCTATATCATCTTTTTTACAGTCAAATCATAAGTCATCATATTTCCTATGTACATAGCTAGTATTTCTGCAGAATAGTTTATGATTATGACAGAAATTTTGCTACGTCTTAAGACAATTTTGCTACATATCAAGAAAACGATATCCAGACTGTTGCATCAACTCCACACTTCACTCTATCTTAATTATTTCAGGAGATCACCACAGTTTACTTTCTACAATCTCAAACAGATTTTCAAATACTTTGCATATGTTTACATAAGAGTGATTTTGCACACAAATTGTGCAGTCTATCTTCTCCCTCCTTATCATTGTCTCTAGCCATTTTACAGCTTCTCTGCCCTCTGTCCACTACTAATATTTTCTGTATCCTAACTAAGGACCACTTACAAATAAAAACACTAGCTTTAAACAATGGTAATATTAAACATTTTCAGAAAACACTATGCCCCAAAG
The DNA here is from genome assembly GCF_907164565.1 of Psammomys obesus. Lineage (NCBI taxonomy): Eukaryota > Metazoa > Chordata > Mammalia > Rodentia > Muridae > Psammomys > Psammomys obesus. The sequence continues at coordinate 321,840 of NW_026596073.1, read as the reverse complement.
ACTACTCAGAGTAAGTAGCTGAATAATCAGGCCACCCAAGTAATGTGCTATATTGTTATACTTTGAGTCATGTGAGATAATACTGTAAGTCTTATCAAAGCTAGTTTTTCATTACTGGCTTGTTATTGTAAATAAAAATGAATGTTGGACTATATAATGTTCATTATTAGGCCTGTAATTATTACGGTGGTATTATTTGACCCACCATCACAAATAATAAGACACAGACACCTATTAGATTTTATAATTGCCTTAATACCTTGGGCTGGGCAGATATTTATCTCACACTGTCTCAATAACCTCACCATTCACCTTCCAGTACCCATTCAATGTCATATGCCTTAATCATACTTATCTGGGCTTCCTTCCATCCATAATCCTAAAATACGTGCTTATATTCTTCACCTGAGCCTTTTTCATGACATTATTGGAGTCCTTCCCCCTGGCCCACATGGTTTCTTCTCCACACTAAAACATTTTGTTATTCTCTTTCCTCCTCTCTTCCTGTCCATCTCTGTCCTGTCATTCTCCTGTTGTCTAAAGCTTGGGAACTCTACCCATACCTTCCTTATTCTGATGTATCTAGGTATTGGCCTTCAAGCAACCAATCAAGTATAATGTCTTAGGCAGATTTACAAAACAAGAATAGGTGGATCCAGATCTTGAGGGCTAGTAATTAGCCTCAAAACAACCCCCAGCAATGGCTGACCAAGTTGTGAAGATCTTATCATGTATTCCTCTTATCATCAATGAGACTTAGCCTCCAGTGCACTCCCGAAAGATCTCAGAACACTTCCACACTTTGAAGATATAGTAATTTATAAACCCAGCCAAAATATCCGAGCATTATAGTATCTGCAGAAGCAAAAACATTTTAAAATTCATCCTAATTTATACATTTATACTTTCTGTAACTACAAAGGTTAACGCTGAGAATAGTCAATGTTCTCCTCTTTTACTTACTATTAATACAACACATGATAAATAAACTTTTCAGATTCATAACATTCATTGAAAGTTACCACCTTTATTACCCCCCCAAAAAAAAGTCAGCAGACATGAAAAGTGGAATTACTCTCTTGTCTTATGGTTACATGTCAAAAGTAATTATGGGAAGTAAGCATTTAAGATTCTGACATCATCCAAATAAAAAGAGAGGAAGGACAAGTTTGTAATTTTCACAAACAACTTTATTTCCGAACTGCAATCCATGTTGACTGCCACAAAGATAAAAATGTTTATACTAAGATACATGTATGTACATATATACAAGAATGTATGTCAATACACTCAAGTTTGAAATAGTCCTAGCAAGATAAATGTATATATGTATAAATATATATCACTGTCTTGAAACTCACTGGAAGTGGGGCAAGAAATCAGAACACATTTCTCATATTACAACATTTCAAATTCTAGCACAGGCTCAGTTGGGAAACCCAGCCATTCTTCTTCACTCCATTTGTTTCTTCTTTACCAAGATGAATAATGCCAACTTCATATCAGTATATCCAGTGTAATGATTAGATAAGCATGAAAAAAGACAACACTCTTGCTGTTCTCACTTATTAATCATTAGTACCTTAGCAACTAAAGTTGGCTGTTAATTAAGCTTCTGAGCCACTATAAGACTTTAAAAAAGGGTTCATAAAAATGTGCAAATGCTTGAGAGAAGAAGTAAACAGAAAATAGAGTTTAGAATATATATGTACGTACATAGACACACACATTAATGCCCACTCCTAGAGCCTCTGCTGTAATTTAGAATGAGAATGAGTAGAAGAGCTGAGAAGATTTCTTCTTTGTTTATTGAATAGATCAGATCATCGACTTTTAAAAACTAACTGTAAATATCACCCCCACTCAGGATCAAATTACAGCCAGATATTTTCTTAGTTCATACTCTTTGCAAGCACCCTCCAAACTTGGAATATGACCTTTAACCTGTGAAAAGGCCTCCTGATAGGCTCTTAGCAGAGAAGACATATTGAATTCTTTAGTCAGTAGTGGAGAAAAATTTCCAGTGATGTTAACAGCATTCCATATCATTCTTACTTGTGACATTATTTATAGAACTTAGAAATTTGTGTGTTCATATACATTTAAATTCTTGTACTCCCAGTAGGAACCAGCTTTCTTTTATTTATCTAACTAAGAAAATGGAAATAAATGAGCTCTAAATGACCCATCAAATCTCACATAAATAGTAAGTAGGAGCTAGAGTTCAGGCTATTTAAAGTCGAATTTCTGTCTTTTTAAACACTTCCCTGTGTATGGGTGCTTCGCCTGCATGAATGTCCATGCACCATATGTGTGCCTGGTTCCTGAGAAAGCCAGAGGACTGAAGTTACAGATGGTGGTTTGTGAGCTGCTGTGTGGCTGCTGGGGATGATTTCTGGGTCCTCTGAGAAAGCAGCAAATGATCTTATTGGTAGGCCACCTCCCTAGCACTTTCCTTGATTCAGCATTGTCTTACAATTACAGAGTATTTTTTTAGCCATAATTTGAAAATGCCTAACAAGAACCTGTAAGTGGGAGTTAAACTTCATGAGGGGATAAGAAGAAAGTCAAACTAAGTCTAGATTTAGATGAGCTATTATATCAAATTTGTGAATGTTAATTTAATATTGAGTACACAATTATTTCTAGCTAAAATTATATGATATGATAGATTTAATTTAAAATCTTTAATCTAAAAATACTTTTGAGATTCTAGGTATGAAAAAGTATACCAGGAATAGACATGAGATTGGAGAATATTTGTAGAATTGAAGCTTTGTGCTATGCGCATGAGATGATACTTATGTAATTGATTTGGGTGATGAGTATAGAGAAGATTACTGAGCCTATTTTCTTTGTTGAGTGATATAAATATTTTTAGAATACAATATTGTATAACTCAAAGCAGTATTATCCACATTATCAAATTTTAAGTTTTCAGGCAGAGAGGAAAAGTTTCTGCAACAATCAGATGTCCTTTAAGGAAAGGTTTATTTTATATGTAGTCAATAAAAACAAAAAAAAATCAATAAAACACACAGCAGAAAATAAAATAAAATCGACAGTGCTGTAGAGATGGCTCAATCAGTAAAAGAACGTGATGACCTGAATTTGGTTCCCAGGACCTACACGGTAAAAGACAAGAAATGACTCCCAAGGCTGTTCTCTAACTCCACATATGCTCTGTGGTATGTGTGCATGCTCATGCACTGCAAATAAATAAACATTAAAAATAGAATCAGTAGTTGAAATCTACACATATGTACATCAAAACTCAATTGTCTTGAGTATTTTTCCAGACCAGCTTTATAATACAGTAAGGCAACAAAGTCTTAACTATTTGTAAATTACATCTGAGGATGCTCAGCACATACACTCTCTGATTGATTGCATGAAACGTACACATAAGTGCTGCATCACTGATTTGTTAAAAATTCTCATTTCTAGAATTTGAACTGTAAAATGCAAAAACAGAAGTTACTCTTTTTTTAATTTTTTATTTAACTTTTATTAATTACACTTTATTCATTTTGTATCCCCCCATAAGCCCCTCCCTCCTCCCCTCCCGGTCCCACCCTCCCCCCTTTCTGCATGCATGCCCTTTATCCCTCCTCCTCATCTTCTCCTTTTTATTCATCTTCTTGCTTTCATCTCTGCACTTGAACCTTTCTCGATTCCCTCCTCCCCCTTCTCCTCCTCCTCTCTTTTCTCTCTCTCTTCAATCTTGAACTTTCTTTATCTCCTTCACTCCTTTAGGGATAACTGCTAATGAAAAGTAATCTCATGACAATAGGGTATGAATTTGAAAATTAAACAGCAGTTTAGTCATTAAAGGCCTCAAATACAAAGCGACAGATCCTAAATATATTTCTGGAAACAATATTTAACTTCTTTTTTTTTAGTGTATAGAATGATTTTATTTATTTTCAATTCAAATTTTCCACTTTTTGGAGCACCTCCAAAAATTTTTATGGTGAGCAGCACTTTATTTTTTATGTAATTTTTAATTATTTTTTATTTATTACAATGTATTTACTTTGTATCCCAGCTGTAACCCCCTCCCTCATATCCTCCCAACCCCACCCTCCTTCCCTCTTTTTCTATGCTGCTCCCCTAGTCCACTGATAGGGGAGGTCCTCCTCCCCTTCCCTCTGACCCTAGCTTATCAGGTCTCATCAGGACTGGCTGCATTGTCCTCCTCTGTGGCCTGGCAATGCTGTACCCTACACAGGGAGGTAATCAAAGAGTCAGCCACTGAGTTCATGTCAGAGACAGTCCCTGTTCCCATTACTAGGGCACCAACGTGGTGACTGAGCTGCCATGGGCTACATCTGTGTAGGGGTTCTAGTTTATCTCCATGCATCGTCCTTGGTTGGAATATTTATTTAACTTCTGTAAAGAACACAATAGGCTGATAGTATGATTTTAGCTTGACATATTCAGTGGACATTGGTAAAATACACAAGAAAGACAATATATATGTAATCTAAATAATCTAAACAGATTTTACAACAATATTGAACACATGAGAAAAAACTATGCATTGAAAAAAAATCATATAAGGACAAGTTCCATTGCTTCTGTTTCAGGAACTGTTGTTTAGCAATTTCCTCTGGGTTTAAGTATTGTACCCAGGGAGAGGCTCCTAAATGCTCAGGAATCCTTAGTTGGAATATTCCTTACAGGAAGGAGGAAGGAGGATCATGAACCTCTGGAAATAAATGTGTTTTGAAATGCCTTTGAGTCCTTGATGCTGTAAACAAATCCTTGCCTATAAGAAACTAAAAAAAAAAAAAAAAGTGTTGGTTTACAATATTGGATTTTGATAAAATCTGTAAGAGTCTGGCTATATTTAAAAGCCTGACTTGACTTCTATTTGTTTTAATAATTATAGCTAAAATTCTATTGATATTTATTTTATGATTCATTCTGCACACGAGTTTTTTGTGGACAGTTTACATAGTGAAGAAGTGACGGTCGGTCAGACTCCTGACATCTCAGTATGAATTAAGACAGTGCTATCAGGTGATGGTACTAGCCTGTATTCCTCATTGCCACATCATATGAAACGTCAAACTGATTTCAGTGTATCTTCTGGTGAAGTAAAAAGACATTAGGTTTATTAACTTTTCTTTTAAACTCTGTTTTTTTTTAATTAAAAATTCTTCTACAGCTTAAAATATGTTAATGTTATGTCTGGTGATACATGTGTATATTTTATCATATTTACCTCATTGGTAAATGTGGTAAATCTTTCCCATTCCCTCTGAACTACTTTGCAACAGAAGCTTCTCCTACTTTCATGAATTTTCTTTCAACGATCTATTGAGTTTAATTAGGATCACTTACATTATGGGTGTGGGATTGTTTATTGGGGCATAGGCAACTTAACTGTGGCACAATCACTGAGGAAAAGCTACTCTCCTCACCCCAGTATCCATTAACTTTTTCACAGCTCCTCAGGCAGAAAAGGGACCTCATCAGATCTCTTCTTAATTTTGTTAAGCCTTAATCTTTGAATACATATAGCACTAATGTTCTAGGTATGGAACTATAAGTGCATATAAACTGTTTTTGCTGCACATGTAACATTTAATGGCTAACCGAGAGAAATTTTTTCACAGTTTGAATTGAGGTCTGAACTCATTTGCCATTTTTTTTTAATAAAATGTTTTTACTTGAAAAAACAACTGGCAGATAAAGTCTTTCAGTTTGGACTGCTTGATAATCATTTATTCCAAATGAATAGGAATAAGCTTCAAAAACCAGCCAACTGCATTTGTTGCCAATGATTAAATCTGATCCTTCAAGTAGAAAACTGGTGTTTTGATGCACTGATCAATAAGTTCCACTTGGCATTTAAGATACTTGAAACATAAAAAAGGTAAGTCATGTTTCCCTCTGGAATCCATGTCTTCTAGCCTGTAAGTGCTGGATAGTGTCTTTTTTAATTAAATTTTCATTTTTTATATTAATTATAGTTTAATCATTTCATATCCCAGCTGTAGCCCGTTCCTCGTTCCTTCCCAATACCACCCTCTCTCCTTCATTTCCTCCCATGCCCCTCTCCAAGTCCACTGATGGGAGAGGTCCTCCTCCCTTTCCATCTGACCCTAGTTTATCAGGTCTCATCAGAACTGGCTGCATTGTCCTCCTCTGTGTCCAGTAAGGCTGCACCATCAGGGGGAGGTGATCAAAGAGCCAACCACTGAATTCATGTCAGAGACAGTCCCTTTCCCCCCTTACTAGGGAACCCACTTGGATATTGAGCTGCCATGGGCTATATCTGAGCAAGGGTTCTAGGTTATATCCATGAATGGTCCTTGGTTGGATATCAGTCTCAGAAAAGAGCCCTGTGTCCAGATTTTTTTGTTCTGTTGGCCTCCTTGTAGAGCTCCTGTCCTCTCCAGGTCTTACTATGTCTTATGAAAGAAGGGGGAGATAGTAAAACCTGGATAGTGTCTTTATATTTCCATACTTGCTTAGGAAGAAGGTAAGTAACACACGCCCCTTGAAAATATGTGCCACATCCCTGAATAGTCATCATATTTTACTGAAATGTGACACTAATTGAAGAAACTTTTTTTCTGTGATAAAAAATAACTTTCCCCATTGCATGTATAATGTCCAAATAAAAGTCTCTTTTGATGGGTCTCCAAAGAGCTGGTAGGCTAGTGGCCAGCATGTTTGTACCACATCTGTTTTCATTTAGTCTCTAGCTCTTTGTTTCTGTACATATATAAATCATCTTGAAATTCAGGATCCATAAGACATATATTTGCATGTCTGTTTCGTGTTACTAGACTGTTTCACTAAAAGCATCTACAAATAAGGAAAGGCCTAAGAAGAAACAAAGGAATCCAATAACAAGCACTTGGTGTATCTGTTATATTCATGTAGCTCAACATTTTTTAAAGTACGAAGTTTACAAGTGAAAGCGGGTGACATAGATGCTTGGGAACTTGTACAGGGTTGCAGCTTGTAACAGGTAGTGAGCCGTATGGACAGGGCCAGCCGTCTCCAGGTCTTGCGCCCTGTCTAGCTTGGCTTTCCCACGGAAGTGAGACACTGGTAGTTAGCCTTTTACTCTTCCTACCTACTTAAAAATTTTAAATGATTTTAATTTTGTGACATTAAAACTAAACTTTTATATCAATTAAGTATATTTTCTAACCATTTCATGAACGTACATGATACATCCTAATTGCCCTCACTGGCCACCTTCCCTTTCCCACATCCATGTTTTTTCAGTACGTTTTGTGACCCACTGAGTTTAACCATGAATTTGGAACAACCCACAAACTAAATTTCTAATCGTGCTGTTTATATGTCTCATATCCCTCTCCACCAGTGACGTGAATGTTATTATTCCCTTTCAGGGATGGTATTTCCAAATATGAAACACATTATTCTTCATCCACTGTATCTCTCATGCTTTCACATTTACAATATACTGAATCACAGGCCAAGTTATAAAAACCAAGTGCTTTAAGGTAAGAGTTTCTTTAAAGGTTAGCTTTGGAGTTCAAACAACTTCATGAAAAGGGAATTAGTCAGCCTTTGCAAATACAATTTATGGTTAGTCCTATCACAAGGTATGGCAAATATATTACCTTATGAATTGTAATTCTATATTATTTATCTAGATCAGTAGTGTTCAGCTGAACACCCTGTGAGGATACAAATGTTCTGTGTTCGCACCATGCAGTGAAATAACTGTACAGCTTTGAACACTTGAAAAATAGTTGATAAAGTCAAGCAACTTAATTTTTAATTGTGGTTCTCCCACATTGCACTGCGAAGGCCTGGGAAGCATATGATGGAACTACTGAGGAAAGCACATGATGAATGAGCAGCAGCAGCAGAAGTGCAAAAACGTGGCGCTGACCCCCCTTTTCCTGGGTTCCATCCCAGCCACTGAATATTTATGTTCTCTTTCTGTGGGACCGCTTGGAACACATGATTAAAAAGCAGTAACATTTGTCAGCAAAGTTAATAATTAAATAAGAGTAATGATTGTATGGAGCCCACAATTTTTCTTTCCAAAATTTTTGCATGATATTCCTTTTAAAATTTATATATATATATATATATATATATATATATATATATATATATATATGGTTTATTCACATATTATGGATTTTTTCGCAGTTTATTTGTTATAAGAAGCTTCTACAATAGTAAGTTTCCATATGCTTTTCAAATAGACTTCAGTCCCTGTCAGTATTATTGTATGATGTTTCGCCTGCATGTCCATATGTTTATCACATATGTAGATGGTATACACGGAAGCAAAAACAAGGCATTAGATCTCCTGGAACTAGAATTACGGATGGTTGTGAGCCATCACTTATCGGGAGGTGGTAAAAAGCATTTTCCATTACTATGACCACTATTCAGTAGGGAAGAAGCTTCTAGTTAGGTATCAGCTCCATCTCTCTGTTTCATAACGTAATTAAGAGTTGTCTTCAGCAATAGGAGCCTACTATCAGGTTGTGAGGAGGAGCCAATAGTCTTCATAATAGCCTGTGATATTTGGGGGTTTCTGTGAGGCCTCTTGGGCAATAACCAAACACGATACAATGTATTCCTGAAACTGGGGGTTATTTGGAGGCATAAGCTGTCTGGTTGGGGCATTGTCTTCCCAGTCATTTGGTGACTCTGCTTAAATTTCTTTCATATATATTTATTTATATATATATTTAAATATATATATATATATTTCATATATATTTGTGTATATATTTTAGGAAGCTACTATAGTAGCAGGTTTTTATATTGTTTTTTCCAATGCCTTTCAATATTAGTTGCCCCTCCTCATATTCCCTTTTGTTTTTCTCTCCCAACTTTCTTTCCATTTAATCCTTGTATTCTAGTTTCTCTGTTTTCACTCCATAACACTGTATTTTATTTCCCCCTTTTTTTGGAAGAGCCTCTCTTCCAACCTAGTCCTGCAACAGGTACCTAAGCTTTGTGTTTATTCAGATTATAGCAGACATTTTGAATGTGTAAGAGCTAACATTCATTTATAATAGAAAGAATTCTATAATTATCTGTTTGGCTCTGAGTTACCTTATTCAAAATTATTTTCTATGCTCCCATCTATTTACCTGTATATTTGATGTTTCTTAACAGCTAAGTAATAGTCCATTGTGTAAATGCACCACACATTAGTTATCCATTAATATTCTAATGGACATCTACGCCTTTCCTAATTTGACTATTGTGAATGGAGCAGTAACAAATGTGGTTGAGCAAGTGTTCCCGTAGTACATTTTATACTCAAGAGATGTATATCTGGATTCTTGGCATTCTGAGGAAATGACGTACTGATTTTAATGGTGGCTCTGCAAGTTTTCACCCCCACTAGCAATAGATGGATACTCTGACTCATTTGTTTTATCGATCTTGGTTGGGCATACTGACTGGATTAAAATGAAACATAAGTTTATTTTTAATTTGTGTTTCTCTGTTGGCTAAGGTTGTTCAACATCTTTTTAAATGTTTCTCAGCGATTTGTGTTCCATCTTTTGAGAAGTCCCTGTTTAGTTCTGTGCCCCTTTTCAATCGAGTACTCTTTATGTTAATATTAAGTGTTTTCAGTTTTTTTAACATTGTAGGTTATAACCCTCTATCAGATGTATAATTGGTTAAAATAATTTTTTTTTTATTCTGTAGGCTACTTTGCTCAAATGATGGCATCATTTACTATGGAGAATCTTTTACACTTAATGAGGTTTCAATTAATTATTGGACTTAGAGCCTGGGTTAGCAGCGTCTTGTTCAGAAGGAGCTTTCTATTAACACTGAGTTCAACTTTCTTCAATGTCAGATTAAGGTTTTGGGGAGTTACGGTGAGGTCCTTGGTCCATTTTGAGTTGAATTTTATACAGAGTGATAAGTATGGATCTGTTTGCATCCTTATACATCAGCTATCCAGTAGGACCAATGCCATTTCTTTAAGATCATGCTTTTGCTCAAGTATGTGCATATTTTAGCATCATTGTAAAAATCAGTGTCATTGGGGCGGGGCAAGATGGCGGCACCGGGAGGACTCTCATTCTGAGGAGCAGCACAGCAGGATTGGCACAGTGACCAGCAATCAGAACTCGCGGCCATAAAACACAAGTGGTTGTGTTTCTCAGGTGAGAGGATACCCCATGGTGGGGGATTCAATCAGCTTTAACTCACCCGGCTAAACCGCGGAAGAGATCCCGGTTCCGCCAGGCGCTTAGTCGCCAGCCCAGAGCTACCCGCCAGCGCGATCTGGTCACCGTCCCAGACTGAACTGTGGGCCCACAACACCATAGACTGGATTTCCCAGTCGAGAGATAACCCCACGGAGCAGGAAACAATTGGGACCGACCCCAGGTTACCCAGACATCCCCTGGAAAAGACTCGGGTTCGGCGGGTGCCCCAGGAGCCAGCCCGGACCCAGAGCCGGGACAAAGGCACCTGCACAGAGCCCTGCCTGTGCACGTGATTCGCCGCCTCAGAGAGAACTGTGGGCACCAGGGCACCAGGGCACCAGACTGCGTGTCTCTGGCAGGAGGAAACCCCCAGCGGAGGGGGTCAGCAGCTCTAACGCTTAGGACACCCAGCACCAAAACACTTCCTGGACTCACGCAGACTCTAGTGCAGGCAGAAGCGCTGTGCTCTGCCACCATTGTTGCGTTCCCCTGGGGCACTGGGACACACAGCTGCATCCTTGGACCTGCAGGAGCCGAAGAGCCATTACAGCAGCCCTCAGATACTGTGCCAGGGATAGGCCAGTTGTCCCTGGCTGGACTGCCAAAACTGTGGGAATCCCTGATCCTTCAGGGGGGCTGCACCCACAGCATCTGGACCAGAGCGGTGCCTACAGCGGCCATCCCAGACAGAGACACACAGCTTCTGGTCCAGAGTGAGGCACCCAGCCTCCAGACCAGAGCAGTGCCCCCAGGCGCCAACTCAACCTAGGTGCACATTCTCCAGGTCCAGAGCAGAGCAATCAGCCTTTGGCCCAGAGACTTGCTGAGTGCACCTCCCACTTTCTCAGACAGAACTGTGCGCCCCAGGATAACAGACTGAGTTTCCCTGTTGGGAGAAAACCCCACAGCTAGGGAATCAGCAGTCTCTTCAAGAGGACTGTACATGGAAATTTAGTGAGCAGCAGCACACTAAATTTATAACAAGAAGCCCAGCAGTGGGGCAGCTGTCTTGAGAAATTTTATGGGTAAGAGGAGATCCCCCCTGCCTAACATAGACCACAGCTACTACTGAGGGCTATAAACCTGAGGTGAGCAGTGGCAACTCCGGAGAAACACTGGCCATACAGTGACCATAACCAAAAAGCAGAGAAGGACTCCTTCAGGAAAAATCATCTTCCGGCCAAGGGGATACTCCCTACCTCAGGACTCCAGGAAGCACAGAAACTAACAGCCAACACCTAAATCAGCCCAATGGGTAGAGGTCAGCGTAAAGGCTCAACCAACAAAAGACAGAGCAATATGGCATCTCCAGAACCCAGCCATCCAGGGGCGAACAGCCCTGAACAATGCAGCATAATAGAAAATCAAGAAGATGACCTTACATCTATGTTGATGAAGAATAGAGGAAACAGATAAAATACGTAAAGAATTAGAGGAAGATAAAACCAAACAGATCAGGGCTATCCGGAAAGAAATGGAGGAAGATAAAGACAAGCAAATTAGGGCCATCCGTGAAGAAATATGGGAAGATGCAGCCAAACAGCTTGTGGCCTTCAGAGAAAAAATAATTAAATCACTGAAAGAAATCAAAGAGACAGAGTTGAAGGAACTAAAAGAAAAAGAGGAAAATAAAGGCAGACAGGGGAAGGAAGTAAACAAAACAACTCAAGACCTGAAGATAGAACTAGAAAAATTAAAGAAAACACAAATGGAGGAAATAATGGAGAGGAAGAATTTAGGGAAGAAAATAGGAACTACAGAGGTAAGCATAACCAACAGAATACAAGAAATGGAAGAAAGAATCTCAGGTGTAGAAGATACAATGGAAGAAATCGATGTATCTGTCAAAGAAAATGTTAAATCCAAAAAATTCCTGACACAGACCGTCCAAGAAATCCAAGACAATATGAAAAGACAAAACCTAAGAATAATAGGAATAGAGGAAAAAGAAGACTCCCTTCTCCAAGGCCCAGAAAATATTTTCAACAAAATCATTGAAGAAAATTTCCCCAAGTTAAAGGAGAAGCCAATAAGGATACATGAGGCCTACAGAACACCCAACAAATTTGACCAGAAAAGAAAATCCTCCCGCCACATAATAATCAAAACAGTAAGTATACAGAACAAAGAAAAAATACTAAAAGCTGCAAGGGAAAAAGGCCAAGTAACATATAATGGCAAACCCATTAGAATCATACCTGACTTGTCAACAGACTATGAAAGCCAGAAGGGCCTGGACAGATATCATGCAGACCCTAAGAGAACACAGATGTCAGCCCAGGCTACTATACCCTGCAAAACTCTCAGTCCTCATAGACGGAGAAAACAAGATATTCAATGACAAAAACAAATTTCAACAATACCTACACACAAATCCAGCATTACAGAAGACACTGGAAGGGAAAATACAACCCAAGAAAATTAGCTTCTGTCAAGAAAACACAGGAAATAATTAACCTTACTACAGCAAAACAAAAAGCAACCAAGCACACAAACTTATGAACACAGCCAACATCAAAATGAAAGGATCTAACAGCCACTGCTCATTAATCTCTCTCAACATCAATGGACTCAACTCTCCAGTAAAAAGACACAGATTAACAGAATGGATATGTAAACAAAACCCAGCAATCTGTTGCATACAAGAAACACACCTAAGACACAAAGATAGACATTACCTGAGGGTAAAAGGTTGGAAGACGACTTTCCAAGCAAATGGACCCAAGAAACAAGCAGGAGTAGCCATTCTAATATCTGATAAAATAGACTTTCAACCAAAATTAATAAAAAGAGATGAGGAAGGACACTTCATACTCATCAAGGGAAAATTCCACCAGGAAGACATCACAATCCTGAACATCTATGCCCCAAATACAAGAGCGCCCACATTTGTAAAAGAAACATTGATAAAATTTAAACCACATATAGATCCCCACACATTAATAGTGGGAGACTTCAACACCCCACTCTCAACAAAGGACAGGTCAACAAAACAGAAATTAAACAAAGAAACAATATCTCTGACAGAGGTCATGAATCAAATGGACCTCACACACATCTACAGAACTTTACACCCAAACACAAAAGAATTTACCTTCTTCTCAGCACCTCATGGAACCTTCTCCAAAATAGATCATATAGTTGGTCACAAAGCAAGCCTCAACAGATACAAGAAGACTGAAATAATACCTTGTATCCTGTCTGATCACCATGGAATAAAGCTGGACTTCAACAACAACAGAAATAGCAAAAAGCCTACACACTCATGGAAACTGAACAACTTGTTACTAAATGACAGCTGGGTCAGGGAAGAAATAAAGAAAGAAATTAAAGCCTTTCTAGAATTCAATGAAAATGAAGACACAACATACCCTAACTTGTGGGACACAATGAAAGCAGTGCTAAGAGGAAAGTTCATAGCACTAAGTGCCTTCAAGAAGAAATTCGAGAGAGCTCATTCAAGCAACTTAATGGCCCACTTAAAAACCCTAGAAAAAGAAGAAGCACACACACCAAAAAGGAGTAGAAGGCTGGAAATAATCAAACTCAGGGCTGAAATCAATCAATTAGAAACAAATAAAACAATTCAAAGAATCAATGAAACCAAGAGCTGGTTCTTTGAGAAAATCAACAAGATCGACAAACCCTTAGCCAAGCTAACTAAAAGGCAGAGAGACACCACCCAAATCAACAAAATCAGAAATGAAAGGGGGGACATAACTACAGACACTGAGGAAATCCAAACAATCATTAGGACTTACTTCAAAAGTCTATATGCCACAAAATTTGAAAATCTAAATGAAATGGACAATTTTCTTGATCGATTTGACTCACCAAAGCTGAATCAGGACCAGGTAAATCAATTAAATAGTCCTATATCCCCCAAAGAAATAGAAGCAGTCATCAAAAGTCTCCCATCCAAAAAAAGCCCAGGACCAGATGGCTTCAGTGCAGAATTCTACCAGACCTTCAAAGAAGAGCTAACTCCAATTCTCTTCAAACTATTCCACAAAATAGAAACAGAAGGAACATTACCAAACTCATTCTATGAAGCCACAATCACCTTGGTACCTAAACCTCACAAAGACTCAACAAAGAAAGAGAATTTCAGGCCAATCTCCCTTATGAACATTGATGTAAAAATACTTAACAAAATACTTGCAAACCGAATCCAAGAACACATAAAAGATATTATCCACTATGACCAAGTAGGCTTCATCCCAGGTATGCAGGGGTGGTTCAATATACGGAAATCCATCAATGTGATCCACCATATTAACAAACTGAAAGAAAAAAACCACATGATAATCTCCCTAGATGCTGAAAAAGCATTTGACAAAATCCAACATCCATTCATGTTTAAAGTACTGGAGAGATCAGGGATACAAGGCACATATCGAAACATAGTAAAGGCGATTTACAGCAAGCCTATAGCCAACATCAAACTGAACGGAGAGAAACTTAAAGCAATCCCACTGAAACCAGGGACAAGACAAGGCTGTCCACTCTCTCCATATCTCTTCAACATAATGCTGGAAGTCCTTGCTAGAGCAATAAGACAGTCGAAGGAGATCAAGGGGATACAGATGGGAAAGGAAGAAGTCAAATTATCACTATTTGCAGATGATATGATAGTATATATGAGTGACCCCAAAAACTCTACCAGGGAACTCCTACAGCTGATAAACACCTTCAGCAAAGTGGCCGGATACAAAATTAACTCAACAAAATCAGTAGCACTCCTGTATACAAAAGACAAAAGGGCTGAGAAAGAAATTAGAGAAACAACACCATTCACAATAGCCACAAATGACATAAAGTACCTTGCTGTAACCCTAACCAAGCAAGTCAAAGACTTGTATGAAAAAAATTTCAAGTCTCTGAAGAAAGAATTAGAGGAAGATATGAGAAGATGGAAAGATCTCCCATGCTCATGGCTTGGCAGGATTAACATAGTAAAAATGGCCATCTTACCAAAAGCAATCTACAGATTTAATGCAATTCCCATCAAATTGCCAACACAATTCTTTACAGACCTGGAAAAAAAATTCTCAACTTCGTATGGAATAACAAGAAACCGAGAATTGCTAAAACAATCCTCTACAATAAAAGATCTTCTGGAGGTATCTCCATCCCTGATCTCAAGCTGTACTATAGAGCAACAGTTATAAAAACTCAAGACCCAGCTATACCACTCCTAGGTATATACCCAAAATTTGCTCAAGTACACAACAAGGACATTTGTTCAACCATGTTCGTAGCAGCTTTATTTGTAATAGCCAGAACTTGGAAACAACCCAGATGTCCATCAATGGAGGAATGGATACAGAAATTGTGGTATTTTTACACAATGGAATACTACTCAGCAATCAAAAAGGAGGAAATCATGAAATTTGCAGGCAAGTGGTGGGATCTAGAAAAGATCATTCTGAGTGAAGTATCCTAGAAGGAGAAAGACAAACTTGGTATATACTCGCTTATATAGACCTACAAGACATGATAAACATAATGAAATCTACACACCTAAAGAAGATAATCAAGAGAGCAGACATGGGGTAAGATTATCAATCCTTGTTTAGAAAGACATATGGGATGTGCATTGAACTTAAGACAGGAGTCTACCACAAAAGGCATCTGAAAGACTCTACCTAGCAGTGTTTCAAAGCAGACACTAAGACTCATAACCAAACCCTCGGCAGAGTGCAGGGAATCATATGAAAGAAGGGAAGTTAGTATGATATGGAAAGGATAGGAGCTCTACAAGGACCAAATATATCTGGGCACAGGGTCTTTTCTGAGACTGACACTCAACCAAGGACCATCTATGGATATAACCTAGAACTTCTGCTCGGATGTGGCCTGTGGTAGCTCAGTAACCAAGTAGTTTTCCAAAGTAAGGGGAACACGGACTATTTCTAACAGGATCTCAAGGGCAGGCTGTTTGACACCCCCCCCCCAGGGGAGGAGCAGTCTGTTAGGCCACAGAGGAGGACTTTGCAGCCAGCCCTGAAGATACCTGATAAAACAGGGTCAGATGAAAGGGGAGGAGGTCCTCCCCTATCAGGGGACTTGGAAAGGGGCAGGGAGGAGACCAGGGAGGGAGTGTGGGGTTGGGGAGGGAATGAGGGAGCGGGATACAGCTGGGACACAGAGTTAACAAAATGTAACTAAAAATAAAATAAAATAAAAAATTAAAAAAAAAAAAACAAAACTGCATGGTACTGGCATAGAAACAGAATGGTGGATCAATGGAACCGAACAGAAGACCCAGAAATAAACCCACACACTTACGGACACCTGATTTTTGACAAAGATGTCAAAACCATACAATGGAAAAAAGATAGCATCTTTAACAAATGGTGCTGGTCCAACTGGATGTCTACATGTAGAAAAATGAAAATAGATCCATACTTATGACCCTGCACAAAACTGAAGTCCAAGTGGATCAAAGACCTCAACATAAAACCAGACACATTAAATCGGCTAGAAAAAAAAGTGGGGAATACCCTAGAACTCATTGGTACAGGAGAAAACTTCCTGAACAGAACACCAAGAGCACAGGCTCTAAGAGCAACAATCAATAAATGGGACCTCGTGAAATTGAAAAGCTTCTGTAAAGCAAAGGACACCGTCATCAAAACAAAGCGACTGCCTACAGATTGGGAAAGAATCATCACCAACCCTTTATCTGACAGAGGACTCATATCCCATATATATAAAGAACTAAACAAGCTGAAAAGCAACAAACCAAGTAATCCACTTAAAAAATGGGGAACAGAGCTAAACAGAGAATTCTCTGCAGAGGAATATCGAATGGCAGAGAAGCACTTACAGAAATGCTCAACCTCATTAGCCATTAGGGAAATGCAAATCAAAACAACCCTGAGATTTCACCTTACACCCATCAGAATGGCCAAGATGAAAATCTCAAGGGACAACACATGCTGGAGAGGTTGTGGAGAAAGGGGAACCCTTCTCCACTGCTGGTGGGAATGTAAACCTGTACAACCACTCTGGAAATCAATCTGGCGCTTTCTCAGACAACTAGGAATAGCGCTTCCTCAAGATCCAGCCATACCACTCCTAGGCATATACCCAAAAGAGGCGCAAGTACACAAAAAGGACATTTGCTCAACCATGTTTGTAGCAGCTTTATTTGTAATAGCCAGAAGCTGGAAACAACCCA
This sequence comes from Psammomys obesus, assembly GCF_907164565.1. NCBI lineage: Eukaryota > Metazoa > Chordata > Mammalia > Rodentia > Muridae > Psammomys > Psammomys obesus. The sequence goes on along the minus strand of NW_026596073.1, from coordinate 304,461 downwards.
GATGCCCCGCAACTGAAGAATGGATGCAGAAACTGTGGTACATCTATACAATGGAGTATTACTCAGCAATGAAAAATAAGGAAATCATGAAATTTGCAGGTAAATGGTGGGACCTGGAAAGGATCATCCTGAGTGAGTTGTCCCAGAAGCAAAAAGACACACACGGTATATACTCACTCATATAAACATACAATATAGAATAAACCCACTAAAATCTGTACATCTAAACAAACTAAGCAAAAGAGAGGACCCTAACTAAAATGTTCAATCCCCATCCTGAAAGGCAAAGAGGATGGACATCAGAAGAAAACGAAAATAGGAAACAACCTCGGAACCCGCTACAGAGGGCCTCTGAAAGCCAGAAGAAAACAGGAAACAACCTTGAAACCTGCCACAGAGGGCCTCTGAAAGCTTCTGCAGTATAGACTGTCAAAGCAGATGCTGAGCCTGATGGCCAACTGATGGGCAGACTGAATGGAATTTTATGTAAGAAGTGGGAAATAGTAAGAGCTGGAGGGGACGGGAACTCCACAAGCAGAGCAACAGAACAAGATAATTTAAACACAGGGAACTTCCCAGAGACTCATACTCCAACCAAGGACTATTCGTGGAGATGACCTGGAACCCCTGCACAGGTGTAGCCCATGGCAGGTTAGTGTCCAAGTGGGTTACATAGTAATGGGAAGAGGGACTGCCTCTGACATAATCTGATTGGCCTGCTCTTTGATCACCTCCCCCTGAGGGGGGAACAGCCTTACAAGGCCACAGAAGATGACAATGCAGCCACTTCTGATGAGAACTGATAGTCTAAGATCAGAAAGAAGGAGAGGAAGACCTCCCCTATCAGTGGACTTGGGGAGGGGCATGCATGCAGAAAGGGGAGGAAGGGTGGGCTTGGGAGGGGAGGAGGGAGGGTCTCATGGGGGGTACAAAATGAATAAAGTGTAATTAATAATAATAATAAAATATTTAAAAAAAGCTTGTAACAACATGTTTATGCTAACACTGATCGCAAAAGTTCCACTTTTGTTAAACTTTGCTTGTTTGCAAAGGCCAGAAGGACCTGCGTAAGAGTTCTGCTGCTGCAGCTTAGCCGCTGTTTTTTCATCTACTAACACAGAGAACAAGTTGGCGAGGCTGCAATAAAATTTTTGCCTTGCAGCACTGCTGTCTCCAAATGTGTTTGGATCTTGATTCCAACATTCAACATTCAGTTGTCTGATTGTTCTAGTTAAAATTTTGAGTACTGTTTTCTGTAGCTATAGAGAGTAGACATTCTTATCTTGTTCCTGATTTTAGTGGAATTGCTTTGAGTTTCTTTTTGGTTGATACAGTGTAATATCACTCAAAACCATTGTGTCTCCACGTATTTTATCATTAAGGGATGTAGGTTTTGTCAAAGGTCTTTATTGTCTCTAATTTGATGATGATGTGGTTTTGTCCTTTAGTCTCTTTATATGGTAGATTAATGACAGATAATATTTCATGTGTTCTTGGACTTGGTTTGTAAGTATTTTAACTGAGAATTGATCTATAAATTTCTTTGTGATGTATCTTAGTATAGTTTTGGTATTGGATAACAGTAGTTTTGTAAAAACTAATTCTTTTTCTGTTTCTGTTATTGTTATCAAGCTCTCTCTAATCTATGGTGTTCAGATAGAATGTAGGGAGTTGCTTCAGTTTCTTTGTATCTATTGAGAAATGATAGTGTCCCAGTTTGTGTTCAGTTTTGGAGAAAGTTTCATGAACTTCTGAGAAACATGTTTAGTTTTTAGTGTTTGGGTAGAATATTGGTCCATTTTATTAATAATGTTATTTAACTTCAACATTTCTCTGCTTAATTTTTGTCTGCCTTACCTATCTATTGTAATGTTTCTTTTATGAACTTGGGTTCTCATCTTTGGGTATATAAATGTTTAGAATAGCTCTTTGTGGATTTTTCCTTTGATAAGTATGTACTGTCCTTCCATATCTCTTCTGTTTCCTTCTTGGGACTATTTGCTTGTAACACTTTTTCCATCCTTTCCCCTGAAGTTACATCTATTGTTGATGTTAAAATGTGTTTCTTGGATGAAACAGAAAGATAGTTATTGTTTTTCAATCTAATATTTTACTCTGTGTCTTTTTTACAGAGGAGTCAGATGTAGAGAGTACAAATGAGCAGTGCGTTACCTGGTTGGCCTTGTATGTATTCTCGCTACCCCTTTTCATTTACTGTAGAGTGACTGTTCCTTATATCCTCTTAGGTGAAGTTAATCTCTTCATACTGAAGTATTAATTCATACTGAAGTATTAAATCACTCTACAATTTATATCTGTAACCATAAATTGCTTTAATGTGGTTCTATTTTGAAAAGCTTTTCTTTGTCCATCAATTGTGTTTGATAGTTTTGCTGGTTATAATAGTACTGATAGTTCTGAAAGAGTTTGCTTTCAACCATCTATCCAGGCCACTCTGTCTTTCTGAGCCTCAATTGAGAAGTCAGATGATATCTTAAAGGCTTGTCTTTATGTTACTGTTCCCCACCCCCACAGGTTTAATACCTTTTCTTTGCTTTGTACATTAATATTGTTTTATTATTATTATCATGTGTTGTGGGAAGTCTCTTTTCTGTCCTGTCTATTTGGTGTTCTATATACTTCTTGAACCTTGATTGCTATCTCATTTCTTAGATAAAAATATTTTCTATGCATTTGACTGGTTTTCTTATTCTTCTTCTATCCTTATCATTTTTTAATTTCATCATTTTTGTGGTACCCCAGGTTTCTTGGATGTTTTATTTAACATTTTTTTTTAATTGGGGTATCCATTCTTCTACCTAATCTTCAAGACCTACTATTATATCTTCAATTTGTAATTTGTTAGTAAGGTTTTCATTTGAGTTTTTGTTTGATCTCCTATGTCATTCTTTTCTAGCATTATTACACTTTGGTTTTCCTCTTTTTTTATATAATAAACTGCACACAGTAAGGAAAGCCATATATAAAAGTTACATTCAAAATGTTTTGCTCTTTTGTATTTGATAACTATAAAGAAAATACTATCCATCCTATCTAGACTTTTGAACTTAAATCATTCTTTATGGTGTCTTGTATTTATCAACATCTTTCTAGAGCTTAAGCGTTTTCTTAAATCTTAAACAAATTATGCCTAACTTTGAAATTATAACTATCTAGTCTTCGAATCCATCAGAGACTTGAAAAAAATAAAATTATTATGTAAGTAGTAAGTGCTAGCAAGTAGCTTCTAAAACTGAGAGCTGTCAGAGACAGGTTACTGTCTGGTCAGTCACGCAGTCTCTCTCTATAGCATTGGAGTGTCATTGTGGTTTTCCTTATTGATTATATTTCTAGTTTCAAGTCTTAAAATGTTTTCATTATTTCATTCAACTGTTTGTGTTTCTATGCTTTTCACTGAGATTTATTTTTATCCTCTTTAAGGTCCTTGAACATATATGTAATGTCTATTGGAAGTCCTTTTCTTGTGCTTTAGCAGGATTGCATTTTCAGGGCTTTTTGTTGACTTCTGGAAGATACCTTTCATATTTTTGGTTTTATGCTAGATCTAAGTAGCTGGAGTTATGTTTATGATGTTTCTTAATGTAGATATCTGATCTTGTCTTTATTGGGTGGGTGGTTTGTTTTTGGGCTTTGGTGCTCATTATGTAGTCTACACAAGTGTGGTTATTGTGTGGTCCCTGGTCCCATGAGTGTTCTGTACGTCCTCAAATGACTAAAAAGAATAGAGATGAGCTAAAGAGAAAGCTGAGAAGACTGGAGGAAAAAGCTGGGAGTTTTTGGTCACATAAAGAGGTGGAGACCCCAGAGAGTAGAAGTTGGGTGGGAAGAGACATTTCTGCTAGCAATGTTGCTAAATGTCTGTGTTGTGGGGGCCCAGGCAAATGCCACACCCTGTACAGAGATGAACCCTGAGAGGGAAGAAGAAAACCCAGTTCAGTATGATTTAGTTTAGGGCTTAAATTCTAGACTCTGACCCCAAGCAGTTTATTTTTGACATATTCAAGCACATTATAGCTTTGGGAAAGTTTTTTTTTCTTTTTTGTCATAATTATCACAGTAAAGCTTAGAACATGACTGCATAGAAACTCCTTTGCAAACACATTTTTTTTAAAGTATATAGGGCTTCTTTTTATAAGAATGGTTTTCTGCTTCTGGGATAGCTCACTCAGGATGATCCTTTCCAGATCCCACCATTGACCTGCAAATTTCATGATTTCCTTGTTTTTCATTGCTGAGTAATATTCCATTGTGTAAATGTACCACAATCTCTGTATCCTTTCTTCAGTTGAGGGACATCTGGGCTGTTTCCAGCTTCTGGCTATTACAAAAGCTGCTACAAAAATGGTTGAGCAAATGTCCTTATTGTGTACTTGAGCCTTTTTTTTTTTTTGGATATATGCCTAGGAGTGGAATAGCTGGATCTTGAGGAAGAGCTATATCTTGTTGTCTGAGAAAGCGCCAGATTGATTTCCAGAGTGGTTGTACAAGTTTACATTCTCACCAGCAGTGGAGGAGGGTTCCCCTTTCTCCACAACCTCTCCAGCATGTGTTGTCACTTGAGGTTTTGATCTTGGCCATTCTAGTGGGTGTAAGGTGAAATCTCAGGGTCATTTTGATTTGCATTTCCCTGATGGCTAATGAGGTTGAGCATTTCTTTAAGTGTTTCTCTGCCACTCGATATTCCTCTATCGTGAATTCTCTGTTTAGCTCTGTTCCCCATTTTTTAATTGGATTACTTGGTTTGTTGCTTTTCAGCTTCTTTAGTTCTTTATATATACTGGATATTAGCCCTCTGTCAGATAGAGGGTTGGTGAAGATTCTTTCCCAATCTGTAGGCAGTCATTTTGTTTTGAGGACGGTGTCCTTTGCTTTACAGAATCTTTTCAGTTTCATGAGGTGCTTTTTGATCACCTCCCCCTGAGGGGGAAGCAGCCTTACCAGGCCACAGGGGAAGACAATGCAGCCACTCCTGATGAGACCTAACAGACTAGGATCAGAAGGAAGAAAAAGAAACCCTCCCCTACCAGTGGACTTGGGGAGGGGAGTGTGTGGAGAAGGTGAAGGACAGGAGGGAGGGATTGGGAGGAGAGAAGGGAGGGAACTAGAGGGGGGGATACAAAGTAAATAAAATATAATTTTAAAAAAAAGAATGAAAAAAAAAGAATGGTTTTTATTGACTGAGAAATGCTCAGGATTCTGGGGGATTCCAGTTTAGCCTTGATGTACAGAATAGCAAGAGATCACGAGGTTATTAGGTACACTCCTTCCCAGATTTCTGAGTAGAACAGGTGTAAACTCCTTCCATTGAAGAAAAAGCCCTGATTGTTTAATCTTTCTGGCTTCTGTAATGCTTACCTGTGAGCAAAGGGAAATTGTGTTTTTCTACGTAGTTTAAGTCTTGAGACACCAGAACAGGTGATATGGAGGACAGTGAAAATTACTTATCTGTGTCTCAGCCCAGTGTGAATCACTGAAAGTCCCTGGTAGAAAGGTTTTTGTTTGTTTGTTTGTTTGTTTGTTGTTTGTTTGTTTGTGAGTGTGTGTGTATTAGAGGCTGACAAAAAAGACTAGAGATGCTCTAGAAAGAAAGGATAAGACAGAAGAAATTTTGTATGAGAAAAGAAAAATAATTTATAAAAAGATAAATTAAAACAAAATAGAAATCATAAACTATTCTACAACGAATATCGTTCATGTAGCATAGTATTCTAAACACTGATCTCAAGCTCAGCTATAAATTATGATTTACATATTGAGTAGATGAAATGGCAGGTCCTCATCTGCTCTAAAAAGGAAGTCAAGTCACATTACAGAACTGTATAAATTAAATGACGACATCTACATAGTATACACAAATGTGTAGGCAAAATATGAACAGACAACTGAAAGAGTATTATAAGTACTTGAACTAGGGATTATCAACAGAGTAGCACTTTCAAAACTGTATATTATCAAACTGTAGGTTCATATTATCTTTATATTTTTATATGTAGTAAAAAAATGAGCACATTACTAAATCATTAGAAAAAAATATAACCTATGAATCCAGCAACAGCCTCTGCAATGAAATGTTTCAAAATGTGTATAGCAGCAGCCATCTCAAAACAATTTTAATATAATTTCTGGGTATACATGTAAGGACTAGTATCCGGGAAGACATGAAATTTAATGAGAAATTCAGTGTCTGAATTGAGCCTCCCAGACTCTTTGCAGACAGGATTATCTCTATATTTCCCATTCTCTTCAAAGGTATTGGATGATCCCTTTCTTGGACAGAAACAGAAAGACACCAGCCTGAGAGCACCACAGCGTAGTTACACCCGGTGTTACCTCAGAAATGTAGAAATGGGCCTACGATTCTGTTGACTGAAATTAATGTAAGAAATCTCATTTCTACATTTTTTAAATGTTGTGATTAATAGTTGATATTGTTAAGAGGAATTGTTTAGATTATTTTTAAAAATTTCAGATTCTTTATTTTAAATATTTATAAATTCAGATTATCTTCTATTTAAAACAACCGTAATGATATAGGCCTTTTTAAATCCAGCTAGATTAGACAAATTAAGATGAACACCCACAGTAATCAAGATAATGAAATTTATTTTGCTATATGGTGAGACTTGTTAAGAATGGAATGTTCTTAAACTCAATGGAGGGCTCTTTGACCTCCTCTCCTCCTCCCCTCAGGGAGGAGCAGTCCTGCTAGGCCATGTAAGAGGACTTTGCAGCCAGTCCTGAAGATACCTGATTAAACAGGGTCAGATGAAAGGGGAGGAGGTCCCCCCAATCAGTGGACTTGGAAAGGGGCAGGGAGGAGATGAGGGAGGGAGGGTGGGGAAAGAGGGAGTGGGATACAGCAGGGATACAGGGTTAACAACCTGTAACTAATATTAAAAAAATTTTTAAAAAATTGGAAAAAAAAAAAAGAATGGAAAGTCTAAAACAGTATGAGGATTTTTATCACTACAAACTGATGGCTGCCGGCTATTTTTATCCTGTACTGGGCTGCTGTGATATGCTTTCATTGAGAAGAATTCTTTCATGGTGTGATATTTTGGGCATACTTCAAGCCTTTGTAAGTATTAGCAGATTTTAGTTTCAAATATTAGGCCTGCATTTTTCTTCTTAAAGGTTTATTTTATCCCAGTTATGTATATATGTGTTTATGAATATGTGCCTACAAGTGCATGAGTTGGCAAGAAATATTAGATGCCCCTGGAACTATCATGTAGTATTAATCCACCCAACCTGAGTGCTGGGAAAGTGAACACAGCTCTATTCTTAGAATGATATATGTTCTTATCGCTGAGTCATCTCTTCAACACTTTAACCGTATTTTTATCAAAACATTTTTACAGGGTTTTATTTATTTCTCTTGCCATTTTACACAAAAATCCTACTGCACTACTTAAGGACAACAACTACCAGCCCCAGAGCGCTGGAACATGAATAAAGGCCTGGAGCTAAAGTGAGGAACTACTATATTCCCAGAGTAAGCAGAATTTGGAAACTAATTAAATATAAATCAGAAAAGCAACTGTCATGGGCTAGTTGACACAAAAGAATCTGAATCAAAGCAATTCATGAAATATGGAAGCCCCCCACCCTCCCACCTTTCATAGCAGAGTGGGTATAAATGAGAGAAAACCAAGCTTTGTAGAGAACTCTTAGGTATCATTCAAAAGAACATTTGCCCTTTAACCTTTATTTGCTATCATGCACTTTGGACTGTTGAAAAAGTAGTGTTTGTAATTCTCAAGATGTAATTATTTCTTATTCAATTTTAAATGGTCATTATTATATTGTAGTATGAAGTAAGTTAAGTCTATTGAAAAGAAATCCTAATTTTCTTAACTCTGTAACCCAGCCAAAGATTCTTTTTTTAATTCTTTATTAATTACACTTTATTCACTTTGTATCACCCCTGTGGTTCCCTCCATCCTCCCATCCCAATCCCTCCCTTCCTCCACCCTCTGCATGCATGCCCCTCACAAAGTCCACTGATAGGGGAGGGTTTCTTTTTCTTCCTTCTGATCCTAGTCTGTTAGGTCTCATCAGGAGTGGCTTGCAGTGTCTTCTTCTGTGGCCTGGTAATGCTGTTTCCCCCTCAGGGGGAAGTAATTAAAGAGCAAGCCAATCAGTTCATGTCAGAGACAGTCCCTGTTCCTGTTACAATGGAACCCACTTGGATACTAAATTACCATGGACTACATCTGTGCAGGGGTTTTAGGTTATCTCCATGCATAGTCTTTGGTTGGAGTATCAGTCTCAGGAAAGACCCCTGTGCTTATGGAGTTCCTGTCCTCTCCAGATCCTACTGTTTCCCACTTCTTTCCTAAGATTCCCTGTACTCTGCCCAAAGGTTGCCCATAAGTCTCGGGATCTGCATTGATAGTCTGCAGAGCAGAGCCTTGCAGAGGTCCTCTGTGTCAGGCTCCTGACTTGTACCCTCTTTTCTCCTTCTTCTGATGTCCATCCTCTTTGCCTTTCTGGATAGGGATTGAGCATTTTAGCAAGAGTCCTCCCTCTTGATTAGTTGCTTTAGGTGTACAGATTTTAGTAAGTATATCCTATGTCATATGTCTATATGAGTGAGTATATACCATGTGCATCTTTCTGCTTCTGGGATAGCTCACTCAGGATGATCTTTTCCAGATCCCACCATTTACCTGCAAATTTCATGATTTCCTTATTTTAATTGCTGAGTAATATTCCATTGTGTAGATATACCACAATTTGTGCATCCATTCCTCCACTGAGGGGCATCTGGGCTGTTTCCAGCTTCTGGCTATTACAAATAAAGCTGCTACAAATATGGTTGAGCAAATGTCCTTATTGTGTACTTGAGAAACTGAAAAGCTTATGTAAAGCAAAAAACACTGTCGTCAGAACAAAACAACAGCCTACAGATTGGGAAAGGATCTTCACCAACCCTTTATCTGACAGAGGGCTAATATCCAGTATATATAAAGAACTAAAGAAGTTAAACAGCAAAAAATCAAGTAATCCAATTAAAAAATGGGGTACAGAGCTAAACAGAGAATTCTCAATAGAGGAATATCGAATGGCAGAGAAACACTTAAAGAAATGCTCAATCTCATTAGCCATTAAGGAAATGCAAATTACAACGACCCTAAGATTTCACCTTACACCCATCAGAATGGCTAAGATAAAAAACTCAAGAGACAACACATGCTGGAGAGGTTGTGGAGAAAAGGGAATCCTCCTCCACTGCTGGTGGGAATGTAAACTTGTACAACCACTCTGGAAAGCAATCTGGTGCTTTCTCAGACAACTAGGAATAGCGCTTCCTCAAGATCCAGCTATACCACTCCTAGGCATATACCCAAAACAGCCAAAGATTCTTTTGACATTTATCTTCTTTGCAACTCCCATAGCTCTGGTGTATGGAGCTCTCTCTCTCTCCTGGCAACCCTGGCCAAATTCATTAAGAATCTTCCAGAAACATGTGGAGTCATTATGGAAATTGCACCATGCTAAGGTGTGAATTTAATAGTACCCTGGAATACGAGGTGCAAGGCAGGTTTCAGTACCAGTGGAGAATTCTTTCTAATATCATCGGTAGCACCATGTGCACTTACTCTCAAAAAATATTTCTGTAGACAGCCACTAAACAGCATAGAAATCAAAGCTCATCCTTAAATTATTCGTTGAACACCCCACAGCTTTAGATTTGGTCATTTGTATTCTGTGACTATGTGCTATTTCCCTTTGATGAAACAGAGGGAGCTGGCAGGTAATCAAGGAATATTTTTAGAATCCTAGCTCTCTGATTTATCTTCTTGTTTGCATCATATATTGAGCTCTGTTTGAACTGCATCATTGTACACAGAGGAGTCACCCAGCCGAAACAAAGCAAAACAAACGTATTTCTGCTTTTGCAGCAGCTTTAAGAGGTGCACTTAAATTATTATAAAATGACAATAAATTAAACATGAAGACCCAGTTCTTAACAAACTTATTACAAGACTACTGACTCTGATTAATGTCAGAATATTTTAATCTGGTAAAGGTTGACTGAATTTAGAAAATGTTGTGTACTGTGTCAATTATTAAAATCATATGTTGAATGCAAAATTCCATTGGGAATTCTATTAAAATATATGCATTAACAATATATCTTGGCTAAATATTAATAACAAGAACCAGGCAATGAGAACTTACAAGCTCAGAAAAATACTTTGTTTAATATTTTATATGTCTGTGTTTTCCTGCAATATACTTCACTAGCAGTGATTTATTTGCATGGCATACTATTGGATGCCTACTCTCTCTGCAAGGATTTCAGAAAGAAATAGAATCACAGCCAATGGAAAATGGCGAATGCTTTCACAGAGCTACATAGTTCTCCCCCCATCATGTGACGCTGGTTCTAAGGAGATACTCATGACCTGAGATGAAGACATGTAGGTGCCCCAGCCTCATGTGAAAATGGGTAGTGTTTTCACATCAGCTGCAATGCACATGTCCTGCCAGATAGTCTAAATCATCTCTAGATTCAGAGTACTTCCTGACGCTATGTTAATGCTGTGCAGCTGGACGCTGTGTATGTTATTAAGTGTATATTGACAAGAAAAACATATGTACATGTTCCTTCTGCAATTAGGTTAAGATAAGACAGATAAAGCTGTGAATGAATAAGAGCAACTGATAAGATTTAAGAGTGGTTGAAAGAATCAAAAGTATAGCATGAAAGCTAAGGATGGAAAGAATGGAGGTTTCCCCCAACTGAAGGACCTGAAGAAGAAACTAAGAAGCCCTTATCAGATCCTAGCATTCACTCAGCCTCAAGGAAGAAAGGAGACAACTGTAACCTGAAGAAAGCTTCAGCTATGTCTCGAGGTGGGGGAGAGGGGTTCTAGGCAGTTCTAACCAGGGCAATTTTCTTTTCCCTCTGAAAGTAGAAACTAATGTGTAAGGGAATCCCCTAAACAATTTGTGGAATGTGGCCACTGTGTTGGAGTACAGTTCTTTTGGAACATATACATTTTACCTTTGTTCATTCAAGTGCTTATTTCTCTACCCCACTATCTTGTTTCAATCCAAACATTGCATTTTGATGCATATTCTAAGCATCACCTGTCTCAAGTTTGTGTAAACATGCCACTGTATGTTCTCTATATTGTCAGTTAAACAACCATCCAGCCAATGCTGTACAATGGAGAATATAGGTCCAGAGAGGGGAGGAGAAGGAAGTGAAAGGAAGAAAAAAAGAGAGAATCCCAAGGAGAGGTCTTAGAACCATGTGGAGAGATGGACCAGACCATAGAAATGACTAAAAGCAAGTATAATGGGCAAAATCTGAATGATGGGAAACTATGTGGGTTTGGAGGTTTAGGATGGAGTAATCATTGCCCAGCATTGTGCTTTAGGTTAATTAAATAAATTCCAGTCTCTCTGTGCTGATTTGGGTATACAGCTGGTTTAATAATAACTGCTGATTAATCAAAAGAAATAAAAGTAAATATTTTTATTTATTTATTATTATTAATTACATTTTATTCATTTTGTATCCTCCATAAGCCCCTCCCTCCTCCCCTCCCGATCCCACCCTCCCTCCCCCTTCCTCATGCATGCCCCTCCCCAAGTCCACTAATAAGGGAGGTCCTCTTCTCCTTCCTTCTGATCTTAGTCTATCAGATCACCTCAGGAGTAGTTGCATTGTCATCTTCTGTGGCCTGGTAACGCTGCTCCCCCCTCAGGGGGAGGTGATCAAAGAGCAGGCCAATCAGATTATGTCAGAGGCAGTCCCTCTTTCCATTACTATGTAACCCACTTGGACACTGAACTGCCATGGGCTACAGCTGTGCAGGGGTTCTAGGTTATCTCCATGAATAATCCTTGGTTGGAGTATGAGTCTCTGGGAAGTTCCCTGTGTTCAAATTTTCTGGTTCTGTTGCTCACACAAGGAGAGTGAAAGTAAATATTAACGCCCACAACACCACTGGTATATGAGACAGGAAAGAAACCTGGAACTAGTTCCATTGCATCAGTAGAGAACAGCCAGTACTCTGACATGTGCTCTTTTAGGCTGTGCAATATTAACAGTAAATGGAATGACGTTTTGAAAATTTGTTATTCTATGACTTCTTTTGTTCTGTTACTATACAAATTTCATGGGATTCCTACCTTACTAGAACTGGGTATTTGAGGTGTCCTAAATCTGTGTTGCCAAGCTGAGATCACTCATATAGGTTCCAGAATAAACCCTCTCTGTATTTATTTGAGGCGAAAAGTATTTCTTTTGTCAACAGTCCACATAGATGTAATTGTGTCAATGTGGAAGAGAGGGAAGAGTGAGGGAGTGTCAATCTTTGAACATATTGGGTTCAAACTTGAAGTGTGAGGGTCATCTTGAACAGCTTCATTTTTAACAGAAGAGAGGAATAAACTTGACAAGCGTGTGTGTGTGTGTGTGTGTGTGAGTGTGTGTGTGTGTGCAATAAAGCATTTGCAAACACAGTTCATAATGTTTGTGAATTGATACAATAATGGGCTGCTGTAATTAATGTAATAATTGATATTAGCATAGACAGCTGTAAAACTAAAAGTGTGGAAAAACTTAGAGATAAGTGCTGATGGAATGATCTGTTCTCACTGAGATGTTGACTGACCTTCAGAATAACAGGGAATGGCTTCTCTTTTCCCTCTTTCTACCACTTTCCATCATAATTTTTCATTTTGTCCTCAAGCCTAAGGCATGCATACACATTCCTTCCATACTAAAGTGTTTCTAGAAGTGTATATTCCAAGTATCTTCAATTCTAGCACTGCAGTCATGCAAAAACAAATATAAATATAACCTTATCTCTTTGTCTTTTTATGCTCAAGAAATGAAACATTTTTTTTCATTTTTATCTTTTCCAAAGGATGGTAGGGATGTATTTCCTTAAATATTTTGTGAAGAATTTCTTCTGTGAACTTTCACTCATCTTAAAAACACAATCAACTCAAAACAGAAGTAATAAAGTTTAAAGCCAAGAAAGGCCAGAGACCTTGGAATGCAAGTGGATTAAGTAAGACAAAAAAAGAGGGTGGAGTTCAAACAAATCAAGCTAGTAGATTTGTTATTCAATGAAACGCCTGAATTTTTTCCTCACACACAGAAAAAAAAAAAAAAAAAACTGCTTGTTTATGCCTTAGTTTTCAACAACTGTGTTCATACCCAGCATCCCACAAAGAACCTCAGAAACATAGTTGTTCTTTCTAGTTAGCAGAGAAATTCATTACTTTTTATCAACACTTGGGCAGTTAATTGGTCCTCTTTATCTACAATAATAGATTAGCTGCTTTTTCACCTGGGAATAGTTCTCAAAAAAATGTTTTCAGTTACAAGGAAACCTTATTTTAATGGAAGCATGATGTTTTAAAGCAAAATGAATTATAAAATAATCCTCTTGGATAAATTTGAGACAGTAGGCTGTAACTTAACACTAAACATATTTAAATCAAAAAGTACAAAATATATCATTTTGTAAAAATACTTGTTTCAGGGACAATAGTAAAAATATTAATACAGTTTAAAATTAATGACATAATTGATATAGTTAAGTATCTTAACATTCCTCTCAAGTTAACTCAAATTTAGACAGAAGTCTTTTCATCTTTGGAATCCTGAATGTCCCCTCTTAGAATATTTGCATTAGAACATTCACACTTTAAATTCTTACTCTGTTCTTTCAGAAATGCAACTTGAACAACACAGAAATGTATTTGTGTAGTATCTGACAGTCAGCATTTATTTATTTATTTATCTATTTATTTATTTATTTTTACTGCAAATAATCCTTAAATTATCTTTTACTCAAAAAATGTTACAAATTACACGTTATATTCAATGAACAATCATGCATTCTTTAAGATACATGTCTATTGTAAAGGTTATCATGAAAAGTCAAGGAAAAATTGTGTGTTTACTCAGAAATTTTCTAGCAAAAAAAAAATGAATATAAACAAGTAAACATTCCTTCACTGAATTATTTCAATCTACTACATGATGACTTTTACAGTCATCCTTTTTTTATTTTTTTAACTTTTATTAATTACATTTTATTCACTTTGTATCCCCCCATAAACCCCTCCCTCCTCCCGTCCCAATCCCACCCTCCCTCCCCTTCTTCACGCATGCCCATCCCCAAGTCCACTGATAGGGGAGGTCCCATCTCCTTCCTTCTGATCTTAATCTATCAGATCTCATCAGGAGTGGCTGTATTGTTATACTCTGTGGCCTGGTAAAGATGCTCCCCCCTCAGGGGGAGGGGATCAAAGAGCAGGCCAATCAGATTATGTCAGAGGCAGTCCCTCTGCCCTTTACTATGTAACCCACTTGGACACTGAACTATCATGTGCTACATGTGTGAAGGGGTTCTAGGTTGTCTCCATGAATAGTCCTTGGTTAGAGTATCAGTCTCTGGGAAGTTCCCTGTGTTCAAGTTTTCTGGTTCTGTTGCTCTCCTTGTGTGGTTCCTGTCCTCTCCAGCTCTTACTATTTCCCACTTCATGCATTACATGCACTCTGCCCAACAGTTGGCCATAAGTCTCAGCGTCTGCTTTGATTGTCTGCAGGGCAGAGGCTTTCAGAGGTCCTCTGTGGCAAGTTCCTAGGTTGTTTCCTGTTTTCTTCTGCTTCTTCTGATGTCCAGCCTCTTTGCCTTTCAGGATAGGGATTGAGCATTTTAGTCAGGGTCCTCTCTCTTGCTTAGTTTCTTTAGATGTACAGTTTTTAGTAGGTGTATACTATGTTATGTCTATATGAGTGAGTATATACCGTGTGTGTCTTTCTGCTTCTAGGACAGCTAACTCAGGATGATCCTTTCTAAGTCCCATCATTTACCTACAAATTTCATGATTTCCTTATTTTTCATTGCTGAGTAATACTTCATTGTGTAGATGTACTACAGTTTCTGCATCCATTTTTCAGTTGAGGGGCATCTGGGTTGTTTCCAGGTTCTGGCTATTACAAATATAGCTGCTACAAACATGGTTGAGCAAATGTCCTTATTGTGTACTTGAGCCTCTTTTGGATACATGCCAAGGAGTGGTATGGCTGGGTCTTGAGGAAGCACTATTCCTAGTTGTCTGAGGAAGTGCCAGATTACTTTCCAGAGTGGTTGTACAAGTTTACATTCCCACCAGCAGTGGAGGAGGGTTCCCCTTTCTTCACAACCTCTCCAGCATGTGTTGTCCCTTGAGTTTTTGATCTTGGCCATTCTGATCAGTGTAAGGTGAAATTTCAGGATTCTTTTGATTTGCATTTCCCTAATGGCTAATGACATTGAGCATTTTTTTAAGCGTTTCTCTGCCATTCAATATTCTTCTACAGAGAATTCTCTGTTTAGCACTGTTCCCCATTTTTTAATTGGTTTACTTTGTTTGCTGCTTTTCAGCTTCTTTAGTTCTTTATATATACTGGATATTAGTCCTTTATCAGATAGAGGGTTGGTGAAGATTCTTTCCCAATCTGTAGGCAGTTGCTTTGTTTTGATGATGGTATCCTTTGATTTACAGAAGCTTTCAGATTCATGAGGTCCCATTTATTGATTGTTGCTCTTAGAGCCTGTGCTGCTGGTGTTCTGTTCAGGAAGTGGTCTCCTGTGCCAATGAGTTCTAGGCTGTTCCCCACTTTTTCTTCTAAAAGATATAGATTATCTGGTTTTATGTTGAGGTCTTTGATCCACTTGGAATTTGAATTAGTGCTAGGTGATAAGTATGGATCTATTTTCATTTTTCTAAATGTACACATCCAGTTGGACCAGCACCATTTGTTGAAAATGCTGTCTTTTCTGCATTGTATGGTTTTGGCATCTTCGTCAAAGATCAGGTGTCCATAAATGTGTGGGTTTATCTCTGGGTCCTCTGTTCAGTTCCATTGATCCACCATTTTGTTTCTATGCCAGTACCATGCAGTTTTTAGTATTGTTACTGTATAGTATAGCTTAAGATCAGGGATGGAGATACCTCCTGAAGATCTTTTATTGTAGAGGATTGTTTTAGCAATTCTCGGTTTCTTGTTATTCCATATGAAGTTGAGAATTTTTCTTTCCAGGTCTGTAAAGAATTGTGTTGGTATTTTGATGGGAATTGCATTGAATCTGTAGATTGCTTTTGGTAAAATGGCCATTTTTACTAAGTTAATCCTGCCAAGCCATGAGCATGGGAGATCTTTCCATTTTCTGATATCTTCTTCTAATTCTTTCTTCAGAGACTTGAAATTTTTTCATACAAGTCTTTGACTTCCTTGGTTAGAGTTACTCCGACGTACCTTATGTCATTTGTGGCTATTGTGAAGGGTGTTGTTTCCCTAATTTCTCTCTCAGCCCTTTTGTCTTTTGTATATAGGAGGGCTACTGATTTTTTTGAATTAATTTTGTATCCGGCCACATTGTTGAAGGTATTTATCAGCTGTAGGAGTTCCCTGGTAGAGTTTTTGGTGTCACTCATGTATAATATCGTATCATCTGCAAATAGTGATAATTTGACTTCTTCTTTTCTAATTTGTATCCCCTTGATCTCCTTCAACTGTCTTATTCCTCTAGCTAGGACTTCCAGAACTATGTTGAAGAGATATGGAAAGAGTGGGCAGCCTTGTCTTGTCCCTGATTTCAGTGGGATTGCTTTAAGTTTCTCTCCGTTCAGTTTGATGTTGGCTATAAGCTTGCTGTATATCACCTTTACTATGTTTAGATATGTGCCTTGTATCCCTGATCTCTCCAATACTTTAAACATATCCTTTTAAAATTCCATCATATTGAAAATTTGAGCCTCTTTATCTTTCCTATAGGGAAAGAGTCTAATTGTGGTAAATGCCAATAAAATACAGTTATCATACTCAAATGGCCTAAATCACATTGACCAATATCCCTATCCACCTAGTTCTTTGATATTTTTCTTTTATTTCCTCCTTTTGTTTCAGTGAAATTTGCTTTAGTCATTTTTCCCATTTGCAATTGCTTCTCTCCTTTGCTGTAATGAGCTTGAATTAAATCAATCTTCACTGTTCAAATCTTCTGATGCAATTTTGTTTTAACATAGCAGAAACTATGTGACTATTTGACTCAGATGGGAAAAGATTCACTGTTAAATATAATGTCACTTTTATTCAATTAAGAAGTGCGTGTACAAAATTGAAAAAGGCTGTAATGTTAAAAATTTCTTAACCATATTCATTATTTTCTCATTATCTTATAGATTTAAAACCCAAAAAAGGTCCTTGAAGTCTTTCCAAATGTAATTGACACGACACCAGTTAAAGGACAAAACTTCTTAATGGAAAAGAGTTTCTTTATGGTCAAGAGAATGAAATATCTGGTCTAGGTAGAAAATTAACAATCCTCTTTTGTAGGATCAAAGACCTGCCTATCGAACAATCTCCTTAGGAATAGAAGGACTACCCCTGCAAAGGTTGTTTCACCTTATATATGCTAAAATGTTAAGAGGAATAATTAGCCCTTCAATGAGATACTGTACTTTCCTTCCCAGATTTCTTATCCCTAGCTCAGTTCCTACAAGCTACCAGAAAGTGCTGTTGGGTCTTCTCAACTTTCTCAGAAAGATGTGACTTTTCTCTTTTTTTCTTTTCTTTTCTATCCTTTATTTTTTCCTGTCTCTTTGTTTTAAATGATAGCCAGACCCTAAGTGTTACATTTATGCAACTTCAGGCTACCTTACTTTTATTAAGGTCACCCTCCTCATGTGATGGTTTGTAGCCATTTGGCTTAACTCCCTCCTGGCTTAACTCAAACTATACCAGCTTAGCTTTTGCTTTTGTGACAGGGGAAGGCAGTGCAGAGGTTCCTCCATTTAGTATTCTGGCTGAGACCATTTTAAGGTTGACTATAATTGACGTCCTTGGTGAAAAAAAAATATAGAAATTACCCAAGTCTATATTAAGAAACTGAGGTCAAAATACCACAGCTAATTTATATTGGCTTCTTTTAAACTGTTTACCTGTGAAAATTGCCTTTTACTGCTTATCTTAACTTTTGTTAAACTGCTTGTTTGTGCAAAAGAAATGTCTCCCAGCAACTGCCAAGCAAGATAACATGACATGATTTTTACATTTAAATGTCCTCTTTCTCTAAACACTAGGGTCTACACTTGGGTCCCAAAAACATCACTGTAGTTCCAGATGGCTGGAATAAAGAATTTCGATTAACTATAAGCTATATCTGAGTGGTTTCCTCCAGTGGGCTCCATATAAAACCTTCTTTTCCTTATTCACTTGCTGAAATTTACAGCTTCTCTGTTCCGGGATTTGCATTTAAACTTTTAATGAAATTGTCTTCTGTGACCAGATATTTTTGGTCCTTGTGGCGCTCCGGTCATCTTCAGGTCTTACTAACTCCACCTTCTTTCATATGATTCCCTGAACTCTGCCCAAGGTATGGTTATGAGTCTCAGCATCTGTTTTGATACACTGCTAGGTAGAGTCTTACAGAGGCCCTCTATGGGAGGCTCCTGTCCGGTTTCTTGTTTTCTCTTACTTCCAATGTCCATCCCATTTGTCTTTCTAAGGGAGGATTGATCATCTTACCCCGGAACCTCTTCTTGTTTATCTTCTTTGGTGTACAGATTTTAGTATATTTAGCCTATCTTATAGGTCTAGTATCCACTTATAAGTGAGTATATACTGTGTATGTCTGCTTCTGTGATACCTCACTCAGGGTGATCTTTTCTAGATCCCACCTTTTGCCTACAAATTTCATTTCCTTGTTTTCAATTGTTGAGTAGTATTCCATTGTGTAAATGTACCACAGTTTCTGTAACCATTTTTCCATTGAGGGACATATCTGGGCACAGGGGTCTTTTCTGAAACTGAGTCTCCAACCAAGGACCATGAGTGGATATAACCTAGAACTACTGCTCAGACGTAGCCCATGGAAGCTCAGCATCCAAGTGGGTTTCCTAGTAAGGGGAAGAGGGACTGTCTCTGACATGAATTCAGTGGCAGGCTCTTTGACCTCCCCCCCCCTCGAAGGAGGAATAGCCTTGCTAAGCCACAGAAGAGGACATTGCAGCCAGTTCCGATGAGACCTGATAAACTAGGGTCAGATGGAAAGGGAGGAGGCCCTCCCCTATCAATGGACTTAGAGAGGGGCAGGGAGGAGATGAGGGAGGGAGGGTGGGATTGGGAGGGAATGAGGGAGGGCTCTACAGCTGGGATACAAAGTAGATAACCTGCAATTAATATAAAAAATAAAATTAAAAAAAAGAAATTGTCTTCTAGCTTCTGTTTCAATTTTTCTTAAATTTAAATTCATTTATAAATGAAACTTAGAACCTTGAGAGTCAATTCCATTTTTCCCTGATATCATCTGATGACCATGAAGGTACTTAACCAAATTTTCAGTAACACAATCTCAAAACCTATGCTTTCTTTAAATTTTCATATTTAAAATCTTGCAACATTTATTATGACATTAATTTAAAATCTTCAGGTTTAGTTTTTTACATACTTCATACTCAGTTTTATTTCCTTAGCTCCTATGTACATCTTCAGATTTTCTTCACACAAAATATATTTTTCAAATAAATTACCATACTATATTAAATAATCCAAAATCGAATATCAACACATTATGAACAAGTACTACAGATACCATATGTCAAATTTTTTAATTAGCAATAAACACTCTTTTCAAACTAATTTAAAAATGAAGGAAGTGTATAGAGAAATAATAGACATTTATTTTTAGAATAACTTTTTAATTAATTGAAAAAAAACTGATGTACTTTTAGATGATATTTTAACTTTTAGATGACATACCAAAGCAAAAAACTTAAAATGGTAATACCCTGAATTTTCTTTTCTCCCCTCATTTATTGTTTTTCACTTTCCATCCTTTTAGCACCTTCTCTTCTCCCTTCCCTGTCTCATCATCTCTCTCTCCTCCTCCCCCTCTTTATATTTTATTTTATTTTTTTTTTTCAAAAAGGAGAGCTTCCATTCCAAAGCACCCTAGCTCATCAAGTTGCATTAGGAGTGAACATGTCCACTGCCTAGCAAGGCAGTCCCAGTAGGGGAAAGTGATCTAAAAGCTAGCAACTGAGTCCATGTCCAATACAGTCCCCACTTCCCTTACTAGAATATCCACGTGAAGCCTAAACTGTGCATCTGCTACATCTTTGTAGAAGGCCTAAGTCCAGTTTCTGCACGGTCCTTGGTTCATGCTTCAGTATCAGTAAAACCTTTTGGGCCCTGTTGGCTCTGTTGTTTTTCTTTTCTCTACAGGCCTTCTGTCCTGTCACTCTTGCTCTCCTAGGGTCTGATCTTCACCCTCTTTATTCTCTGTGCCCCCTCTCCTACTTTGTTCCCTCTCTGCAGCCATTACCTCTGTCTACTCTCTCTCCCTGTCAGAGTGAGATTTATGTTTCCTTGGTTGGGTCCTCCCTATTACTTATCTTCTTTGGGTTTGTGCCTCGTAGTATGCATATCCTTTACTACATGGCTAAAATCCACTTATAAGTGAGTATATACCATGTGTGTCTTTCTGGGTCTGGCTTACCTCACTCAGGATGATCTTTTTTTAGTTCCATCCATTTGTCTGCAAATTTCATGATTTCTTTGTTTTTAAGAGCTGAGTAGTAAGAGCTGGAGAGGACAGGGTCTCCACAAGGAGAGCAACAGAACAAGAAAATTTGAACACAGGGAACTTCCCAGAGACTCATACTCCAACCAAGGACTATTCATGGAGATAACCTAGAACCCCTGCACAGATGTAGCCCATGGCAGTTCAGTGTCCAAGTGGGTTACCTAGTAATGGGAAGAGGGACTGCCTCTGACATAATCTGATTGGCCTGCTCTTTGATCACCTCCCCCTGAGGGGGGAGCAGCCTTGCCAGGCCACAGTAGAGGACAATGCAGCCACTTTTGATGAGAACTGATAGACTAAGATCAGAAAGGAGAGGAGAACCTCCTCTATCAGTGGACTAGGGGAGGGGCATGCATGCAGAAAGGGGAGGGAGAGTGGGATCGGGAGGGGAGGAGGGAGGGGCTTATGGGGGGATACAAAATGAATAAAGTGTAATTTATAAAAATAAAAAATAAATAATAAATAAAAAAGAGCTGAGTATTATACCCTGTATTTTCAATGGAGTAACATATAAATAATTTTATATACAGAAATGTTATTTAAAAAAATACACGAGGAATTGAACAATCCCAAGAAAAACCACTACATTTATTTCATAATCTAGCTAGGTGGTCTTGTCTAGCCTCAGTGAGAAGAAGATGTGTATAGTCCTGATAGAACTAGATTTGCCAGGGTGCACTGGTAAGGGGAAGCTCTCATTTTCTGAAGAGAAGGGGAGGGTGGAAAGAGGAAAGAGGATGGGCGTGTAGGACTGGGAGGAGGAGGGGTGTTAATTTGGGATGTAAAGTGAATAGATAGATAGATAGATAGATAGATAGATAGATAGATAGATAGATAGATAGATAGATAGATGGATGGATGGATGGTTGGATAAAAAGACGAAATCAAGACTGGAAGTTTAAGAATTGCCTCCCAAATATCGGTGTCACAGGATATACGTAAATTTTCACTTAACACGCTGACAATTTTAGTCTTCAAATTGATAATATTTTAATCTTAAAAATGAATATTAACAAATCTGCAGAGACTGATGCACAAACCAAGAACCATGCATGGAGAAGACCCAGACCTCCTGCTCAGATGTAGCACATAGGCAGCTCAGTCTCCAAGTGTGTTCCCTAGTAAGGGGAGCAGGGGCTGTCTCTGACATGGACTCTATTGTTTGCTCTTTAATCACTGCACCCCCCTCAGCCCCCTGGCAGAGCAGCCTTGCCAGGCCACAGAGGAAGAGGACCCAGGCAGTCCTGATGAGACTTAATTGGCTAGAGTGAGAAGGTAGAGGAGGAGGACTCCCTCTTTTAGTGGACTAAGGTAGGAGGATGGGGAAGAGGGAGGAGAAGTAGGACTTGGAGGAGATGAAGGAGGTGGCTACAATTAGGATATAAAGTGAATAAATTTCTAAAAATATAAGTAAACTTAATTTAAAACAATACCTGCTGCACGTGCATACGTAAATAATCAGGCTGCAGTTGATGAGACCACTCTCAGTATATGCTCACAAGATTTTGTGTTGTTGTAGTTTATAAGAGAGAAAGAAAGGAAGAGAGAGAGAGAAGGAGGAGGAGGAGGAGGAGGAGGAGGAGGAGGAGGAGGAGGAGGAGAAGAAGAAGAAGAAGAAGAAGAAGAAGAAGAAGAAGAAGAAGAAGGAGAAAGAACCACTGGAAAAAGTGAGAAAAAAATTTCTGTTATGTCCCAGGTAAAATCACATACTGACTGGGGCAGTTTCCACTAAGTTATCTAGTCTCATGTTTCAATGCCTTGAGCTGTCATGCAGTTCTGTTAACGCATAGTAATGTCAAATAATTCTTATCTAGACACAGATAAAATTTTCCAAGAACTTTGTGGAACTCAGTTCATTTTTCTGTCTCCAGCTGTGCCAAATGCCCATTCCATTTCTGTGTATTCATGACAACTTTTCTGTAGCTATATATAGTAAACATGTGCTTTTAATTAAAAAAAAATGAGTATTAAATTTTAAATAACAGATGAAGTTAGAGCTGGCATCTTGAACTTCTGCTCAGATGTAGCCCGTGTTGCTCAGTAACCAATTGGTTTCTCATAGTAAGGGGAACAGGGACTATTTTTGACAGGAACTCAATGACTGGCTCTTTGACCTCCCCACCCCCAAGGGAGGAGCAGTCCTGTTAGGCCACAGAGGAGAGATTTGCAGCCAGTCCTGAAGACACCTGATAAAACAGGATCAGATGAAAGGGGAGGAGGTCCTCCCCTATCAGTGGACTTGGCAAGGGGCAGGGAGGAGATGAGGGAGGGAGGGTGGGATTGGGAGGGAATGAGGGAACAGGATACAGCTGGGACACAGAGTTAATAAAATTTAACTAATAATAAAAATAAAAAATATATAAAATTTAAAAAAAAGAACTGACATCTTGTTGGGTACAGGAGAATCAGAAACTGTGGTGTATGGCTTCTAAGATTAATTAAAGTGATACTTGAGTTTCCATATGATAAATTCCGTTAAAAAGTTTAATTTTATTGACAACCTAACTACAAATTTTGTAAATTATAAATTCATCTAAAAAAGAGCAGTGGCCAGACTACTGACTGCAAACATCTGCAGTTCTAGTTCTTAGGAAGACAAGAAGATCTAAAGTGCAAGACTAGGTTAGCCAAAAAGTGACAATAGTCCTCCACAAAATAGAACTTTGAAAACTATTCGGTTAAATTATAAAATTACTAAGAATCTGGCGAAGTTTTGCTTTAAGGTACCTTAATATTTTTTTGTTTTTTTCTTCTTTTTTTGTTTTTTTTAACTTTTTTATTTTTTATTAATTACACTTTATTCATTTTGTATCCCCCCATAAGCCCCTCCCTCCTCCCCTCCCGATCCCACTCTCCCTGCATGCATGCCCCTCCCCAAGTCCACTGATAGGGGAGGTTCTCCTCTCCTTTCTGATCTTAATCTATCAGTTCTCATCAAAAGTGGCTGCATTGTCCTCTTCTGTGGCCTGGTAAGGCTGCTCCCCCCTCAGGAGGAGGAGATCAAAGAGCAGGCCAATCAGATTATGTCAGAGGCAGTCCCTCTTCCCATTACTAGGTAACCCACTTGGACACTGAACTGCCATGGGCTACATCTGTGCAGGGGTTCTAGGTTATCTCCATGAATAGTCCTTGGTTGGAGTATGAGTCTCTGGGAAGTTCCCTGTGTTCAAATTTTCTTGTTCTGTTGCTCTCCTTGTGGAGTTCCTATCCTCTCCAGCTCTTACTATTTCCCACTTCTTACATAAAATTTCATTCACTCTGCCCATTCACAGTTGGCCATCAGGCTCAGCATCTGCTTTGATTGTCTGCAGGGCAGAGGCTTTCAGAGGCCCTCTGTGGTAGGTTCGTAGTTTGATTCCTGTTTACTTCTTCTGGCTTTCAGAGGCCCTCTGTAGCAGGTTCCTAGGTTGTTTCCTGTTTTCTTCTTCTTCTGATGTCCATCCTATTTGCCTTTCAGGATGGGGATTGAACATTTTGGTTAGGGTCCACTCTTTTGCTTAGTTTATTTAGATGCACAGATTTTAGTGGGTTTGTCCTATGTTGTATGTCTATATGAGTGAGTATATACCGTGTGTGTCTTTCTGCTTCTGGGACAACTCACTCAGGATGATCCTTTCAAGGTCCCACCATTTACCTGCAAATTTCATGATTTCCTTATTTTTCATTGCTGAGTAATATTCCATTGTATAGACGTACCACAATTTCTGCATCCATTCTTCAGTTGAGGGGCATCTGGGTTGTTTCCAGGTTCTGGCTATTACAAATAAAGCTGCTACAAACATGGTTGAGCAAATGTCCTTTTTGTGTACTTGAGCCTCTTTTGGATACATGCCTAGGAGTGGTATGGCTGGATCTTGAGGAAGCGCTATTCCTTGTTGTCTGAGAAAGTGCCAGATTGATTTCCAGAGTGGTTGTACAAGTATACATTCCCACCAGCAGTGGAGAAAGGTTCCCCTTTCTCCACAACCTCTCCAGCATGTGTTGTCCCTTGAGTTTTTGATCTTGGCCATTCTGATGGGTGTAAGGTGAAATCTCAGGGTTGTTTTGATTTGCATTTCCCTAATGGCTAATGAGGTTGAGCATTTCTTTAAGTGCTTCTCTGCCATTCGATATTCCTCTATTGAGAATTCTCTGTTTAGCTTTTTCCCCATTTTTTAAGTGGATTACTTGGTTTGCTGCTTTTCAGCTTGTTTAGTTCTTTATATATACTGGATATGAGTCCTCTGTCAGATAAAGGGTTGGTGAAGATCCTTTCCCAGTCTGTAGGTTGTCATTTTGTTCTGTTGAGAATGCCCTTTGCTTTACAGAAGCTTTTCAGTTTCATGAGGTCCCATTTATTGATTGTTGCTCTTAGAGCCTGTGCTGCTGGTGTTCTGTTCAGGAAGTTTTCTCCTGTACCAATGAGTTCTAGGGTATTCCCCACTTTTTTTTTCTAGCCGATTTAATGTGTCTGGTTTTATGTTGAGGTCTTTGATCCACGTGGACTTCAGTTTTGTGCAGGGTGATAAGTATGGATCTATTTTTATTTTTCTACATGTAGACATCCAGTTGGACCAGCACCATTTGTTAAAGATGCTATCTTTTTTCCATTGTATGGTTTTGGCATCTTTGTCAAAAATCAGGTGTCCGTAAGTGTGTGGGTTTATTTCTGGGTCTTCTGTTCGGTTCCATTGATCCACCATTCTGTTTCTATGCCAGTACCATGCCGTTTTTATTACTGTTGCTCTATAGTACAGCTTGAGACCAGGGATGGAGATACCTCCAGAAGATCTTTTATTGTAGAGGATTGTTTTAGCAATTCTGGGTTTCTTGTTATTCCATATGAAGTTGAGAATTTTTCTTTCCAGGTACCTTAATTTATTTGAAACTTTTATCAGAGTTTTAGGGGAATAGGTGTTTATGTTGATAATTTGTCCATGGTGCACACTCTCCTCCAACCAGTTCACTACATGCACAGTCTGCTGTCCTCTGGTTTCTGTACCTACAGCCTGAAGCCTGTGTGTTGACTCTAACCGATTCTCACCTGAGCTTCAGCAAAGCAATAACAAGATAATGTCTTCTGTATATGTGAATTGTCTCCTCTACTCCTGTTTCTTTCCCACTGCTGGTCTTTTCTCAGGACGCTGGAGCCCATGAGTTCACCACAGTAATAAACTTAGACAAAATATGTGAATTCGAGTTTCTTTGTAGAAAAGATCACATGGAATTCTGAGACATACAAGGGACAGAAGATGTGAAGTGGGGTGAAGAA
Organism: Psammomys obesus; assembly: GCF_907164565.1. Lineage (NCBI taxonomy): Eukaryota > Metazoa > Chordata > Mammalia > Rodentia > Muridae > Psammomys > Psammomys obesus. Next base: position 278,574 of record NW_026596073.1, on the reverse strand, counting down.
TAATTGAAATTCTAAACAGGAATACCATAAGTCTCTGACTGTCTGGGTGGAAATTCAAATGGCTACATGGATGGGGCACAGAGATATACATGTAGGAAAAATACCTATATGCATAAAATGATAAAATAAAGAATTTTAAAAAAAGATTGGCTACATATACATATATCATCATTATGACCAGAGTGAAGAGAGCTGCGAATAAGTGTTTTCCCTTAAGTCAGACTCCTTATACCTCAAATATTAACAGTGAGAACCATAAAGAGAGCAAACACATATCCTACTAGTAAACTTAAAACTATAATGAATGGCCCAGCAAATAATCAGGTTCTGTGTCTTAGCTACTTTTTAGTTGCAGTCAAGAGGCACCATGACTAAAGCAACCCTTATAAATGAAAACCTTTACTTGGGGCTAGCTTTCGTCCATTATCATCATGGGGGAAACACAGTGTGCAGGCACACATGGTGCTGGAGAAGAAGCTGAGCGTTCTGTGATCCACTCACAGCAGAAGGAGCTGTGTGTTACATTCACACAGCTTGAGCATATATGACTCAAAGCCCACCTCCACGGTGACACACTTCCTCCAACAAGACCATACCTACTCCAGCAAACCGTAATAGTGCCGCTCCGTATGGCTAAGTATTTAAGCACGTGAGTTTGAGGGGGCCATATCTATCAAATCACCACATTCTGGCAACAAAATCAGCCCCATACCTGCTTGCAAAAACAAAACCTAATTATTTTTTCACTTTTGAAGTCAACATAATACAGAGTTTCAAAGTCTATTCAATTATTTCTTCTCATTGTTAGAAATAATGAGCCAGTAGATGGACAGATAGATAAATATAATTATATTTATGCTTTTGAATTACTTGTACTGATTTCTGATGATAATTGATTCTGATGATAATTTTCACTGGGCTGAGTGTATATGTGGTTACTTTCCGTAGTGAAATATTTCTGATTTTTTAAAGGATGAGAGGTGAGAGCGATAGCACAGTCAGGAGAGGGCTCAGTGTTTACACATGAGGACTTAGGTTTTAGTCCGACACCCATGTGATACAGCTGAGTGATGTGGAGTACAAATCTCACAGCAGCACTGGGGAGGCAGAGCCGGGAGAATGACTCAGCTTTGCTGAGTGGACAATTTATTCAGTGAGCTCCAGGTTCAATAAGAGACCTTGTCTCAAAAATAAGGCAGAGATGAAGACATCCAGCTTTGACCTCTGGCCACCAAAAGTATGTACACACAAGTGCACATGCATGATGCTCTCTCTCTTTTTCTCTCTGTCTCATACACACAAACACAGATATTTATTAATGATAACAAAGCAAGTTAGAAAAATCTATTCTATGGTTTATAGGTTTTCTTGACTTTCCCATGTATATGTATAGTATTAAATATTAACATGCTAACACTGCAAAGGCAAGAAAAGCTTATTAGGTCATGTGCTTGAGGGAAAAAAACAAAATAATCATACATGGCCCATAAATTTTATATGTCTAACACATTTATTAGCAGAGGACCATAAATTCTAATAAAGAGAAGTGACAGGTGGCACAAGCGACTTCCTTGTTTATGAAGATGTAAATGAACCTCATATGTTCAGTGCCATTTAGATTATTTTCTCACACTCGACTCTTTCATTAATTTTCTTTTTTATTGAAAAAAGATACAGTATATTTTTATTTTAGGGAGTATGAAGATAAATTGGAATAAAATTCCGTAAGTGTCCAAAATGTAAACTACACTTTGTGCATCCTGCCATGCATGCTGTTCTTCTGTTCCGCTCTTAAAAAAAAAAAATGTTCAGGATTCAGACATCTTCAGAATTTGGTGGGAATTAAGTACACTCAGCTGCTAGAGAACTCTTCATCTCCTCACCGTGAGGCACATTGGCAGACTGCACTCTTTAGCCTCTGTTTTAGCAGCCTTGCCAGTAATGTTTGTGTATTGTTTTCTAGCTGATGTTAATCCCTATCACACTTGCTTTTTCATCATCTAGACTTGTTTTGACAATTCCTCAGCTAGGTTTTACATTTATCCAATATTTTTTTTTTGATACACAGCAGTGCTGTATTTGCTTCAAAAAAAAAAAAAAAGAAAGAAAGAAAGAAAGAAAGAAAGAAAGAAAGAAAGAAAGAAAAGAAGAGAAAAAGAAAAAAAAGAAAAGAAAAGAAAAGAAATTTCTCAAGTCCACATTATCTTTACTCATTAATTCTATTTCTTTTTTTCCTGGTGGAGAAAAAAAAACATTAAAAATCTGTTTATAATCTATAGTACTTTTATTTACAAACTTCAAATAATGAAGAAATCTTTTATATGTCATACCTTCAGATATTCAGCCATCATTTCACTACTCACTGTAATAGAGCTAGTTGAAGTGTTGGGTGATAGGTTACATGGTAGGCAGTACTTGTAATCTACACTCATAAGGCTACAATATAAGGATTCCTGTGATTTCACGGCTAACACAGCTACACAGTGTCATTCAAGACAATATGGACAACAGAATGAGACCTTATCTCAAAAAGTGACAAAATTGGCAAAATTAATTGATTAAGTAACCAAATGATTGTTTTTTCACAGTCTATTCTATTTTTTCATTTCTGTTTAAAATATCCAAGTTTCTGAAGATTGCTGTCATATTTAACATTTAGAGTAATGTCTTCAAACATTGTTAATATTTCTATGGCTGCACTGTTTTTCATAGAACTGACATGAATAGCTTCTTCTGATAAATCTCAAGAAGGGTGACTTTTCTTCCCCAAAGTACAGGCTGAGACAAACTTCCCTCTTTCCTTCTGAGGCTGGATTGGATGTCAGTCTGGTTACAAGTATCATGATACATGATAAACAGACTTTGGCCTTTGCTAGTATGAGGCTTATGAAATCCCAAATAGTGGAGGATCAACAAATTAAAAAAAAAATTGTGATTAACCCACAAGCGAACAGGAGTGAAAAAAAAAATGGAACCCAAAAGTCATTATATTTGAGTCCATAGGTTCAGCAGTACCTAAATGCCTTCCAGATTTTCAATTTATATGAGTTGATATCTGCTTGAATTGGGTTTCTGCACCTGAATATGAAAGTTATATCTATCACCTAGTACAATAGCTATTCCAAGCCTTTTCCTTCCTTTCTCTGTCTAACAAGTGGTAAAACTATGAATTTGACTGCAAAGAGTAGATAAGATATAATTTCATCATCAAGTAAGTAGATTTTCTGTGACTACACACTCTTAGCTGTCAGCCTGTATAGCTCTGCATTCAGCCAAAGAAACAGAACCAAAAGGATGGAACACACACACACACACACACACACCAAATCAAAACATAAAACAGTATACCTTGCTCAAACTTCTTTTCTCAGACAATCTATGAGACATGCAGTCTATCGGGCATGACATCTATAGGTCATGAAATCTATGGGACAGGCCCTCAGCAAGAGAGCATCCCGTATCTTGGGCAAAAACTGAAGCTACCCTTCAGCATGGTGGAATTCTTTCATCCTCAGCAAAGCCTTAGTTATTAGTTCTGATCAAGGAGATTTTCAGTGTTCTGAATCAAACTCAATTTAATAGGCTAGGATAGCCATCTTTACTTAAAGACAACCAGAATTGCCACCACAGTAACAATGAGCATAATGGTTCATATAACTGAAGACTGCAAGTCATCCAGGATAATAGGTATGAAGAATCCTCACAAAGACTGTAGGTCTTCCACAACTGAAGACTTTCCCACCATAGTCACTTTAAAAAGAACCAGAAATTTGGTGAATGATAAATGTAAGCATATTAGAGCATGGCACTCTAAGTACAATAGAACATTTCTGAAAAGTCATATTAATTTTATAGTTTCCCTTGGTGTTAAAGCCTTTGCTTTAAAGTAAAAGACTGCTTAAATCACACAGACAACTGCTTTCTGATCTCTCTTCCACAGATAACAAAGTTAATTCTCAATACTCTTAATGCAACAATATACAATATGAACCAGGCATAGTGTCACATAAATAGAATCTATAACTTAGGAGGCTGAGGCGGCAGAATTGCTGCCAGGCTGAAGTTTAAGATCCTGTTTCAAAAATCTGATTTAAGAAATGTACACAATTCCACAAACAAATCCCTCCTCAGAATCTCCATTATGGAGCTGAGTCTGAACCATGTCCCACCATCCTCTTTACCTTTCCCTCTAAACACACCTATCAACAATATTCCATGTGTTTTAACCTAAAAACCTTATGAAAAATAGAGACAATTATTCCCTAGGATAGTCTAATAATGATACTTCAGGCATGTGGTTTAAAACTACAACAAAGAGTGATACAACACCTAAAATGTATGTTCAACAGATGTCCCAAAATAAAAAAAAAAACTATTAATGAAACATGTCTATTTATAATAGTAGAAGTGAAGTGTTTGTTTTAATTAACATCTAAACTTATTGTATTTTACTAAACACAAAGCAAAATATTCACTTTAAAATGCAGAAAGATTATTGAATAAATTTTGAGCACAAGAGAAATTACCAATATGTTATATCAAGGATCCTAAAATTAGTTCATGCTGCTTATTTTCAGTCAATTTAGATTGTAGTCTGCTAAAGTTGAAATGAGTCTGAATTTAAACACCATGTCAGTCAGTTCTCTTAGTGCCTTCATTATGACATAATAGCTTCAATATTGTATTTATATTAGTCTACCTTAATGAAGAAAAAAAGAAAACTCATGTAAAAATAAAGATAAGGCTAGGCTTCCCATTTCATCCAAAAGAAGAGGAACACAAGTATTTTTGAGTAATAATGATGGCAAATGTATTTACATTTTTTTTATGATGTCTTGGGGGAATTGGCAAAATGAGTCAATAAATATCCTGTAGACCTGAGTTCAATTCCTTGCATCCAAGATGGAAGGAGAACTCCTCAGCCCATAAAGTTCTCATGTGAATCCCACAGATGTGCTGTGTGCGTGTGCATGACCTCATACATATCACATTTACATAAAAAGACCAATAATTTAAAACATTTGGGGAAATTTTTAATTCTGTATAAATGACAACTTTTTGATAAATAAGTCTAATTCTGGCCATGATCACTGCTAGAGTGAGCAATAGAAATATAACTATTTGCCATAACATGTATTTAAAATACCAAAATAGCAAATGTTTTTATTTTCAATAACTCATTTGTCAAATAGAGACATATGTATTCTAACAACCCCTCTCACTTACGTATGTGAACCGTCACGTTTTCTTTCTCTTCCTCGTCCAATTTTAGCCAAGTACTAAGCAGTCCAAAAAATAATATTGCAGAATGACTAAGATTACCAAGTCTTTCTTAGTCTGTCCAAAGTAGTAAAATAGTGTTCAAGCAATGAGAGTTATGAACAAAAATCAGCATATATGCTCAAACATTAGCAATGAAAAGTCAGTATTAGAGAATGTTCCTGCTCGGGGCTTGCCAGTTTTTGTTAATGAGTTTTTTACTTATGGGCAGGGCATACACTTCCATTATTTGAAGGATTGAAAGCAGAAGAGATGACCTAATTTGTGATTGTGTGTTCATTCTGAAGTACAAAGTGTGCAGTTTGTTGATGATAATGGTACATGATATGCACATAATTCATCATAGAAGTAAATCACACTGTCAGTTCAAGTTGGATTTAACACACATCACCACTGTGTTCAAAACCATCCAATGGTAATTATTTTAATGTAAGGAAAACTACATGTGGTCCAGCCTCTGTGAGGACAGTAACTAGTTTATCTTTTTCTACAATATTGAATCAGCTCATAAAAGTTTAGACATATAGTACTCACTCACTAAAGTCCCAATGTCTTTACTAGCAGTGTGTCATAGCCATATAGGTCATACTTATACTAGCAGAGAAACACTTAAAGAAATGTTCAACATCTTTAGGCATCAGGGAAATGCAAATCAAAACAACTCTGAGATTCCATCTTACACCTGTCAGAATGGTGATCAAATACTCAAGTGGCAACGGATGCTGGAGAGGAAGTGGATAAAGGGGAATCCTCTTCTATTGCCAGTGGGAATGTAAACTTGTACAACCACTTTGGAAATCTGGCGCTTTCTCAGAAAATTGGGAATAGCACCAACTCACCAACTCAAGATCCAGCTATACCATTCCAGGGATATACCCAAAAAAGGCCCCACCAATAAAAAAGGACATTTGCTCAACTATGTTCATAGCAAGATTATTTGAAATACCTAGAATCTGGAAACAACTTACATGTTCCTCAATGGAAGAATGGACACAGAAATTGTGGTACATCTACATAGCAGAATAATACTCAGTTATTAAAAACAAGCAAATCAGTTCTCTCTTTCTTAAGAAATTTCTGTTGACTTTGTTTTAAACCCCAAGATCACAGTTTCCGTGAGTCTCAAGAACTTTCTTGATGAGCCCTTGAAAGAAATGTTTCTCGCCTCATTTTCCCCTCTCACCTTTCATTCTCTAGTAGTTCTTGAGCGTTTCCTATTTATACATTTTGCTCCCCAAATCCAAAACTTTGAACCATACATGAGTTTTGTTATGATTCATCCTAATGTTTTCAGACTGGGATTATGATTCCTAGCATTTCTAGCAATCTTTCATTGTTGGTGGTGCAAGTTGAAAAGGCACTGAGGTACTCTGTTTTGATTTATCTGGCTATGAATTAAGATGTGTTTAGTATTTTATGTGACTTTATAGCACAGGCTAAAATTTCCTTTGAGAGTTCTTGAAATTGTCTCTCCATAGTAACCCATTGCTTTGGGTTACTTTGGAGAATATTTCTGAAACAAGAGCACAGGCTTACAATTTTCAGCCCTAATATCCTTTTATTATGGTGAAGCCAAAGGATGAGAAGGTTAAATATAGAATTAGGGGAGCATTAGCTAATCCTATGACTCTCAGCCTTCACTGAACCTCTGTCTGTGAAGTGTAACCTTTATTTCTCTTTCTCAGCTAATTTCAACCTCTGAACATAAGACAAGTCAAAACAGGGCACCTGGGTGTGTTTGTGCCCACCCTACTACACAACCTGTCAGTTGTGCTATGTGCTGATCCAGTTTGATGAGGCCCTTAAAAAGTGATTTCCCTTTGGTATGAGGTCATTAGCAAAGAGCAGAGAGAGCTCTCAGTATATTCTAGAATTGTGTATGCCTTTGTCTCTCCAAAGGAAAAAAGGCAGATGCTTCCCTGAAAACTGAGACTGGGACTTCCCCCGAGAAAGTATTTTTTTTACCGAGCAACGCAACTTTATTTATGTCACATTTTTATTTTTTAAACGAAATATATATTTTTAAATTTACTTTTTATTAATTACAGTTTATTCACTTTGCATCCCAGCTGTAGTTCCCTCCCTTCTCCCCTCGCAATCGCAATCCTATCCTCCCTTCCTTTTCTCCTCCCATGCCCCTCCCCAATCCACTCATAGGGGAGGTCCTCCTCCCCTTCCCTCTGACACTATCCTATCAGGTACCATCAGGACTGGCTGCATTGTCTTCTTCTGTGGCCTGGCAAGGCTACTCCCCCCTCAGGGGGAGGTGATCAAAGAGCCAGCCACTGAGTTCATGACAGAAACAGTCCCTGTTCCCATTACTTGGGAACCCACTTGGACACTGAGTTGCCATGGGCTATATTTGTGCAGGGATTCTGGATATTAGCCCTCTGTCAGATATAGAGTTGGTGAAGATCCTTCCCAATCTGTCAGCTGTCATTTTGTTCTGATGACAGTGTCTTTTGTTTTACAGAAGCCTTTCAGTTCCATGAGGTCCCATTTATTGATTGTTCATCTTAGAGCCTGTCCTATTGGTGGTCTGTTCATGAAGTTGTCTCCTGTGCCAATGAGTTCTAGGCTTTTCCCTACTTTTTCTTTTATCAGATCTAGTGTGTCTGTCATTATGTTGAGGTCTTTGATCCACTTGGACTTTAGTTTTGTGCAGCTTGATAAACATGGATCTATTTGCATTTTTCTACATGTAGACATCCAGTTAGACCAGCACCATTTGTTGAAGATGCTGTCTTTTTTCCATTGTATGGTTTTGGCTCATTTGTCAAAAAGCAAGTATCCATAGGTGTGTGGGTTTATTTCTGGGTCTTCTATTTGATTCCATTGATCCACCATTCTGTTTCTATGCCAGTACCATGCAGTTTTTATTACTATTGCTCTGTAGTACAGCTTGAGATCAGGGATGGAGATACCTCCAGAAGATCTGTTATTGTACAGGATTGTTTTGGCAATTCTGGTTTGTTGTTGTTGTTGTTGTTGTTGTTTTTCCATATGAAGTTGAGAATTTTTCTTTCAAGTTCTGTATAGAATTGTGTTGGTATTTTGATGGGAATTGCATTGAATCTGTACATTGCTTTTGGCAAGATGGCCATTTTCACTATATTAATCCTACTGATCCATGAGCATGGGAGATCTTTCCATCTTCTCATATCTTCTTCAATTTCTTTCTTCAGGGACTTGAAGTTTTTTTTCGAACAAGTTTTACACTTGCATGGTTAGAGTCACACCAAGGTACTTTATGTTATTAGTGGCTATTATGAAGGGTGTAGTTTGCCTAATTTCTTTCTCAGCCCTTTTGTCTTTCGTATACATTAGGGCTAATGATTTTTTTTTGAGTTAATTTTATATTTTATATCCAGCCACTTTGCTGAAGATGTTTATCAGCTGAAGGAATTCTCTGGTTGACTTCCTGGCATCACTCATATATACTATCATATCATCTGCGAATATTGATACTTTGACTTCTTCCTTTCTGATTTGTATCTCCTTATCTCCTTTAGTCGGAAAGTTTTAATTCTGCAAGCAGCCCATGCTCTGTATTCAGCATTCGTTTGCCCTTCAAATCTTAACTCTGCTTTCAGTACACTATGCCTTTTCCTGCTCATGTGTCTACAGTATTAGTGCAGAGGTTTGTACTGGAGGCCATTTCTTCTTCAGTTCTAAGAGGAAAAACAGTTTCCATTTCTATGGTTTCCTTCCTGTGAGGGTGAGCATGGTCACTTCTAAGTTATTCTCATATCAAACCAGAAACCTGTTCTCCAAGAAGAGGGAAATTAAAGATCAACTTATGGGAATTAATCTGATAGTCATGATATTTCATATGAATACCTTATTGTCGTTAGTACATGGTTTTGTCATCATCCACGGCTCATTATCACATTCATGGACCATGCCCAAAAAATATGGTAATTGAGCTAATATTTATTGGAAATAAGATTAAATTGTCATTTTCATAGTTTTGCTATAGAGAGGGGAAAAACTAATATATCAGCCCTAACAACCTCGGTACTGGTTAAAAGCTGGGAAAATTAACTATATATGAAAAAAAAAATCTGCTCTCAGATTTTTTTTCACACACACACACACACATACACACACAATTTCAAAATATACAATGAAAAAAATATTTCAATCTGGAAACAGTGGACCAGTTGGACTTTGAGGATGAGAAATGGAGTGTGTCATGGCTGTTTCCACACACGACTTTTTCTCTGACTGTCAATGACCCTTTGCCACACGGTCTATACCCGTAGGAAATACTTTTAAAGGAATTATAGAATACTCATCTAAGTTTAGGAAATGGGCAATTGCACTCACCTACTTGGAAATCCCATGACCATACATTTTGCTTGCATTAAGAAAATAGAAATGGTATAATAACATTTGACCACCATGGATATTATCTGAGAACTTAAATATTGTGGGTTTAGAGAATCTGTCTAGCTTTTAAAAATAGCACATTCTTATACTTGATTCTTTCTAGGACATAATATTAAATTTGGTTTTGACCAGTCGTCATCTGTGTTCTTAAAACTTTGTGGTTTCCTAGGCTACAATTTTTAGAACAATTTTATTTGGATAAACTTTTAATGCCTACCCATGAAAACTTCAACTTCTAAGGTCATTTTGGAAAATGCATATCTATTTTTTTTCTCTTTCTGAAATGCATGATAATTACCCTCAAGTCATTTAATTGTAGCGGAATTACTTTCTTCTTTGTGCTTATATGTTAATATGTGCAGTACATATTTTTATGCTTTTCACATTAAACACCAACAGACATTAAATATTATTACTCATTAAAATATTTGTTACATATGACATGAGACAGTTGGCCAACTGCTAGGAAAAACCTAACAATAAACAGATATATTTTAACTACAAACTTAAACAAACAAATAATAACCTCTCATAAAATATAATATGCCAAATTATTTAGGGAAAAATCCACTGATTATCTAGAATTTTTTTATCTAATTCATGTGTGGAAAACAATGAATGTATCACAGAGATTCTTATAGAAAATTAATTTGACTGCTGTAAGTCTATTTTTTTTTTCAGGAGAAAAAAAAAAGAGTTCCAAAAATATTTTGGTTAGCGATTTCTGTAGATAATATTAAGTTACTGTGAAGAACACAGTTGCACATAAAAATGAGAATGTGTCTCTTCTGATACAGAACATCAATGATGATTTTCTCAGTATATTTATAGTTACTTTTTAAAAGATTTCCCAGGGAACATAGAAATGGAAGCCATGCATAATGAATTTAAGCACTGTAATAATAAAGCATGATTCCAAAAACTGACCTTGGTAATATTCTAATAAATGTTTTATAGACAAAATGAAAATTGATTTCTATTTTTAGATTCATTAGTTTGTAAGTATGCATTGCAATGTGGCTGCTCCAGTAGAGGTAAATTGCTGTTGTTATACATACTTATTTACATTTGGTATTTTCTGTGTTTTTCTTTTCAGCAATTTTTATAGATATATAGTGATATAATTGAGTTTCATAACTCCAGTGTGAAAAATATCCCCCAATGATATTTCCCCTGTTAAGATTCTAAAATTAGTTGACATTGCCAATGGCTTAAAACCCTGCATTTTAGGTGCTTCTACTTACATGCATTCTTCTTTGCAAACCCAGGAAAATCCTTTATCTCACTTCATTATTCAATTTCAAGACCAAAGCAAGCAATGCCAGAAAGTGTAAACATAGGTGTTCCCCCAACTTCTTTCTCCACTGCTAGAAGTTCCTATTTTACCTCAGAAGACAAATTTGCCAAATACTTTGCAACAGTTTAATATAGAATAATATTGTTTCATAATATTCTATATTAGAATATAGACTATATTAGACTATACTAGTCTAGCCACTAGCTAAGTGAATATCATACTCACATGACGTGTGTGTGTGTGTGTGTGTGTGTGTGTGTGTGCGTGCACATGCATGTGTGAACTCTGGAAGATTTGCATTAGTTTTCTAATTTCTGAATGCATAAAAAATATAGCCTATGTTATGAAGTCCAAAATCAGAGCTATTTAAAACAAGACTTTACTTTTCACTCTGCCTCGTTTCTATCATGGGTCAACGTGACATTTTGCTCCCTCTTGGGGGTTGCTGCTCTGGGAATTCCACCTGTCTAAATGTGGATTGCCACAACAGGTATAAAAGGACAGGATGAATGAGGCACAAGTTCTCAAGGGCTTTGACTTCTAGAGGGCCCCCACTCTCAGAACTTGTTGCTTCTAGTCACTGTTTATTCATCACAGAGCCATGTTTATCTTCAAAAATGTTAAGAGAAGCAGTTTTGTGCTATGACCAAGACAAGATATCCAGGGTCTCAGTAAAGAGCTTTGAGCATACTCACAAGAATAATCTGTTTTTTAGGGAACCAAAACATGTCCCAAATCCTATTAAATGCTATTTTTAAAAATGACAAGTTTCCTTAATTTTTATTATTTTTTCTCTAAGAAATATAAAAGTATCCTTAAAAGATCTTTGATAAAAACTATGTTAACCAGAATCGCTTTGCTTAGGCACCAATTATTGAGATGAAGTATAATTAAACTGAAATAACCACACTTTTAAAAACTAGCTTCACTATATACAAGAGCTTCCATGACCATTGCAATCTCAAGTAAAGATAAAAAGGCACTTATATTTACATTTAACTCAGTATAAATGAGATAATAAATAGATAAAGGTTAAGCTCTTGGGTACCTTTTGAAATTAAAAGAGGTAACATTAAAATATTTAGAATCAAAGTAATTTACACATATAATGAACAAGTTCATTGTAGAAGTGGCTTCCCAATATCAGAAAAAGTTAATAAGAATTATTCTTTACCTACATTAGAAAAGAAAGCAGCTAGAATATATAAAAATCGTTATATATATATATATATGATATATTGTTTTTAGTTTTTTAATTACATTTTTATTTTTTATATTAATCACAGTTTATTCACATTGTAACCCAGCTGTAGACCCCTTCCTCATAGCCTCCCAATTCCACCCTCCCTCCCTCATCTCCTCTCATTCCCCTCTCCAAGTCCACTGTTAGGGGAGGGCCTCCTCACCTTCCACCTGACCCTAGCTTATTAGGTCTCATCAGGACTGGCTGCATTGTCTTCCTCTGTGGCCTGGCAAGGCTGCTCTCTCTTTAGGGGAAGGTGGTCAAAGAGCCTGCCACTGAGTTCATGTCAGAGACAGTCCCTATTCCCCTTAGTAGTGAACCCACTTGGAGACTGAGCTTCCATGGACTACATCTGAGCAGGGGTTCTAGGTTATATCCATGAATGGTCCGTGGTTGAAGTATCAGTCTCAGAAAAGACCCCTGTGCCCAGATATTTTGGTTCTGTTGCTCTCCATGTGGAGCTCCTGTCCTCTCCAGGTCCCACTATCTCCACGTCTTTCATAGGATTCCCTGCACTCTGCCCAAAGTTTGGTTAAGAGTCTCTGCATCTGTTTTTAGTTTTTTTGTTTTTTGAGATAGGGTTTCACTGAATAGCTTCGGCTGTCCTAGACTCGTTTTGTAGACCAGGTTGGCCTTGAAGTCACAGAAATCCCCCTGCCTCTGCCTCCCCCACTGCTGGGATTACAGGCGTGAACCACTGCACTGGTAAATATTAAAGCAAGTATTACATATGTTTTTAAACTCCCAAAGTCTCAATCAAACCAAGATTTTAATAACGATGAAAACAAAGATCTCTATCTAGAAGCTCAAGACCCATTGCTTTCTTTTTTTAATTTATTTAATTTATTTTTTAACTTTTATTAATTATAATTTATTCACTTCATAATCAGGCTAAGTCTAAAAGTTGCAGCTGTTTGATCAATAATAACTTACTGTAATAATTTTAGCTGCTCCAAAAGAAATACATTTTCATCAAAATGTTTCACAGAAATTAACTCACACAGAAATGAGAAACTGAAGCAAATATTTAAATATATCTCAAATAATTAAAATTATTTATTCATAAGGAGCTTGTTCTAAGAGTTGGAAAGAGTATCAATAGTAACAAATGTACCCCTCTCTTGAAGGACAAGATTCCTTAGAGAAAACATACCTGTGAAGTCAAGATTAGACACAAAAATCTCTGAACCCTTTTATCAGTATTTCCATGAACCAATAACCACTGCAAATAAGCCAAACTCTATGTGTTTTTCTCTTTTTTTGGGGGGGAGGGGCATAGGTATGAAGATGCTATGACCACATGAATTCATAATGTGCCTTTCCCTACATTAAACAGGGATTTCAATAGGAAAAAAATATTCTTTCCTTTAAAACCCATCTTTCTTCTCTGGGTTTTCCTCTTCTCTACCTGAATGAATTCCTCCACCCGTTCTCATGGTTTCAAATATTGCCCAGAGTTTCTGTTATTTATGGCACATTATGCTACTCATCAAGGATAAAGTAATCATATACAACATGATGAGTAAATAAAAAAGATTAACTTTGGCCCAGGGTTTAAATATATTATCAGTATGAATATCAAGTGATTCAAGCAAAACACATGGGAAATGAAATCCTTCACCGTCTATAGAGCACTGTTTCTCAGTCTTCCCAAAGCTGTGACTCTTTAAGATAGTTCCTCATGTTATGGAGACCTCGAACCATAAAATTATTATTGTTGTTACTTCATAACTGTAATTTTGTTACTGTTATGAATCATGATGTAAATTTCAAATTTTTTTCTGATGATCTTAGGTGATACTTATGAAAAGGTCATTCAACCTTTGAAGGGGTTGTGACCCACAGGTTGAGAATCACTGCTGTAGAAACAATTTAAGAAGGTATTTCATTCTTCATGGTTGGGTCAAAATATTGATTTGCAGTGTAACCTGGCAGGATGCCATCCTCCAATCCAACTCTGATTCTCAAACCAAGAAATAAGCTTTTATTAGGGGAGGAAGAAGAGGCAACAAGTGAGCAGGATCATAAAATAAAAGCTGCTAGCATTAGCTGTCTTATCAATATTTTCCAGCTCTAATATTTCTAGGGCAAAATAAAAAGGGTCACAGAATGACAATCATTGATCTGGAAGTCACTGCCAGTGTTGTCACCATTGTTGACTAGAGTCATCTCCACTCTAGTGTCTAAACCAATTGAAGGATCACTATCAGAAAATGTCAAACTGCGTGCAGCAAAGGTTGGGTTTAGACCCTTTAGGCAGACTTATGGAAGCTGAATAGGAAGCTAGTCTAATTTTAATCTCCTTTGATTAATTGTGTAATAAAGTAACCACACTATTTTGGGATCAAATTTGTAAGCACCCTTTTCTCATCTTGGCAAAGTACAAAGGAAAAGAAGCTAATACAAATGCTCATGTTTTCTGTCTTTGGTGATAAGGAACTGAAGAACTTTCGACCTAACAAGCTCTTTTCCTTTGCAGAAGGACGCAAGTCCATGTAATAAGAACAGGTAGGTCATGCATTCAAACATACTCAAATCAATAAGATCATAGAGATGAAACAAAAAGGAAAATTATCCCTACTCTCCTTGTAACTGCTGCCCCAGCAGATACTCTCAGTTCCTCCTGCTGCTGAGACCTTTTAAACGTCTCTACTTCCTGACAGGCTCATGATTCTATCCTTGTTTAATATGCTCATTCACTCTGAGTAAGTCTTTGGGGTATTGTTTCAACCTCTTTCAGTCCTAAAATGCAGTTTCTTAGAATTGAGGATCTAATGGGAGTTGCTTGGCTCAATTAGAACCACCTGAAACAGTTGGCTGTCATCAGAAGTCAGCATCGTAGCATGCAGATGGCCAGTTGTAAGGAAAAAGGCTATTTATGGAAAGGAAGAGATGGTTGTAAATAAGCTAGCCAAGCAAAATATTTCTGAGACAAACAGAAATATTCTCTTTTTTAAATTTATTCTTTTTAAGATTTATTTATATTATGCCTGTATGTGTGCCTGTACACTAGATGTCACCATAGATGGTTGTGAGCCACCATGTGGTTGCTGGGAATTGAGCTCAGGACCTTTGGAAGAACAACCAGTATTCTTAACCTCTGAGCCATCTCTCTAGCCCCAACAGAAATATTTTTGCCTTTGTTTTCTTGACACCTTTGATTTTCTGGTTGATCCTTCTTGGTTGCGATTAGTTCCCTTTTTAGCTTTCAAGCTGGCAATTATCAGAGTCTTTGCAAGGTCCTTTTCACACTTCTTGACCACCCTCTAGGAATTATCCTTCTTCCCCAAGTATTTAGTTCACGAGTATCTGAGGATGACCCCTGCATCTAAATCCCTTTTGCATCTCTCACCTCCAAGTTGCAGGTTTGTCAAATACAAGAAAACAGGGGCATAAATGAGACAATTCTGGAGGAAGTCAGAAGTGTCAAAGAGCTGAAACAGGTCTTCTAGGAGAGGACCTGTAATAAGAATTCTTGTGTTTCAGCCAGATTAAGCTGGGCTTTTGTTTCCTGCAACTACAGAATGTTAAAGAATGTTAAATTTCTTTTGTTTGATGAAACTGGTTCTTCCCACATGTTCCCCCCACCCCCCCTCTGGCCATTTGCTCTCGGCTCCTTTCTTGTTCTCTTTTCTTTTTTCCATGGTCTGTCTGATTTAAGAAATTTTCAGTCTTCTCCAGAAATAGTCTCACAATATTCACACTGTCACTGCCTTTCTCAAGACACAGGCACCAGCACCGAAAATTGAACTGGGGTGATATTATTTGACGATTAACAGTTCACCTTAGTACATAGAGATCAGAATTGATCTCAAACCAGTCATTTGATTTCTGAAGAGAGATCCCATTTTTCAGCATGACCTAGTGTGAAACACATAAAATAAAACAAGCTCAAGCCCTGCTTGTGCCAACAACAAAATTAGGTGGAAAAATACATTCTTAAAAATTCTACTTTTGCATGACCTCCTATAAAAAAGTTAATGCCTGCTCCTTATAACATTACTCTTGAATTTAATTAATAAGAGCTTTTGTTGTGAGGTATTCACCAGACAAGACCACTCAGATATGAGTTCAAACCAACTGAAAATCATTATGGAGCTGGCCAAGTACTCTACTGGGTATTTGAGATCCAGGTGCCATCTCAAACCTTAATCGGGGTGAGCTTTTAAGCACACACACATCCTGAGTTAGAATACTGCACTAAGCAAGAATAGTTAGCCTAGAGAAGCCAAAAAGCAAGGTCAGTACAGTTAAGAACTTTCCCAGAACTATGAACTTTAATGGACTAGACCTTTGTTCTCCTTCAGGTAGGTGTGCTATGTGATGGATTCCAGGGCCTGAATGGTACTTCTGTCATGCCATCAGTTTTGTTAAGGTCTGGGCTCTTATACTTTGAGATGATTTGAAATTTAGAAAATGATCTCCGAAAATACTATCAATGAAGACCTGGATTTTTTATTTATTTATTTATTTATTTTGTATCAAGTAAAGTACTTTAAATATTAAATGGGACCCTGGATGGAGGGACTTATGTGTCTGTCTTGGACACATAAAAATAGATTGTTGTGGATGAACTGGGGGATGTGAACAGGAAAGAGCAGATAGGGGGAGGAGGGACAGAGGGAAAGAGTATGAGGATAGACAATTGGAACTGAGAGACATGGGGACGAGGTGGAGATCTAGTGCAGTGGAAACCTCCTGAAATCTGAGGGTGGTCCTCGTAAGGGCTCCTAGTAATGGAGGGTTCAGAACCTAAACCAGGCATCTTCTGTAACCAGGCAAGGCTTTGCAGTGGTAGATTTGGTATTACCAACCCAGCTACAAAGCCTACAACCTGTCCTGCCTGCAAGATGTGCTAGGACAATTATGGTGTAGAGTTTGTGGAAGTGGCCATCTAGTGACTGGTCTAACTTGTGGACCACACCATGATAAAGAGCCTATGCCTGATACTCAGAGACCTAGGGTAAAACTACACATGCACAACTAGAAAAAAAAAAATCAATGAGCCGGGCACTGAGTTCATGTTAGAGACAACCCCTGTCCCCCTTACTAGGGAACGCACTTAGAAACTGAGCTGCCTATCAGCTTCCTCTGAGCAGAGGGTCGAGGTCCTCTCCATGTATGGTCTTTGGTTGGAGTATCAGTTTCTGCAGGCCCCGTGGGCCCAGGTTTTTTGGCTCTGTTGGTCTCCTTGGGGTGCTCCAGTCCCCTCAGTATATGACTCTTTGATCACCAACCCCTGTGGAATATAACCTTGCCAGGCCATAGAGAAAGACAATACAGCCAGCCTTGATAAGACTTGCTAAGGACAGATAGAAGGAGAGAAGGTCCTCCCCTATCAGTAGACTAGGAAACGGACATGGGAGGAGATGAGGGAAGGTGGGACTGGGAGGGAATGAGGGAAGGGACTACAGCTGGGATACAAAGTGAATAAATTATAATAAATAAATTAGTTAATTAAAAATAAAAAAATCAATGAAATTATTTCTAATTCTATTCTGCTATAAGTATTGATCATTACAGATCAATGTAACCCTTTGGTCGTCAGAGAGGCTTCCTTTAGCAGTTAATGGGTGCAGAGACCCATGGACAAACATTAGATGGAGCTGGGGGAACCCCTCTGAAAAGGAGGAGAAAAAAGTATAGGAGCCAGAGTGTTAAGTACAAACAAGAGAACACCACCCACAAAACCAACAAAGCAGAGCTCCTAGGGGCTCTCAGAGACTGAAGTGGCATCACAGAACCTGCATGAGTCTGCACTAGATCCTCTGCATATGTGTTTAGTTCGCAGGGTTTGTTGGACTCCTGAGAGTAGGAATGTCTGACTCTTTTTCCTACTCTTGGGGCCCCTTTCCTCCTCTTGGGTTGCCTTGTCTAGCCTTGATATGAAGGTTTGTGTCTATTTTATATTGCATCTTGTTATCCAATGTTTGCTTGATATCCTTGAAAGGCTTTCTCTTTTCTGAATGAAAATGGAGGAGCAACGGATCTCGGGAAGAGGGTAGTAGAGGAGAAACTTGACGGAGTAGAGAGAGGGTAAACTGGGGTCAGAATGTGTTGTATTAGAGAAGAATAAATAAAAAGAAAAATATATGAATACGTAATATTAAATGAACAAGATCTTTAAAGAAAGACATGCGTAAGTACTTATGTATGGGCCATGTTCATCTTGGCATAAATAATGTATCAGTATCTTTGATTCTATAGGCCAGTAGTTTGTAATAATGCTTTGCAAGTTCTTTTCAGGTTGGCATACATAACAAAACAAATGGCACAGCTCACAGATAGCATAGAACCTTGATAGATGCACAAATGATGTAATTTAAACAGAAAAATAGCCTGGACAGTGTTCAATACTCTTCAGACATATTTGTGTCTTGAGTGCAAGGGTATTGATCCAGCTTGAAATGAGAAATTAGAGTGTTTATAAACACGCCTCTCTTGTGTGTTGATTTATAATAAAGACTGTGTACAACTTAATAATATGTTGCCATCAGGTCCCAGAGAGTGTTTTAGAATATTTTTCAGCAATTCCTAGGGTAAAATTAAATTTAAGTAGAAATTACGTATGGATAGTAGTCTTCACTTTGAACAGAGATCTTCCTTCTTCCACCTTGTCTCCTAGCAGCGGTCAGGTTCTCCGGAGGATCCTGCAGCATGCATTCCAACGTACCCTGATCATGATTTTGTATATATTAAATAAAAGGGGGTAGTTATAAAATTTGAACAGATAATTGCCATCCAAAATAGACATTTTTTTTCAAAATTAATTTAGTTGAGCTAAAAAACAAGCTTCAATGTTCTTTGAAAATACAGAGAACGTTAAACGATCAGTTATGAATAGGCAGATGATGGGGCTGGAGAGATGTCTCAGAAGTGATGCCTGCCTACTTCTCTTGCAAACCATTCATGTTTGCTTCACAGCACCCACATAGGGCCGCTCACAACAGCCTTTCAGCTCCGAGGGATCTGCTACCATCTCCTAGATTCTGAGGGCATCAACACTCATTTGCAAAATACGCCCACACACGTACACATAATAAAAAATAATAATTTCACATCTTTAAAAATACAAAACAACATGGAATGCCAAAAGGGCATTTTTAGTGTTAAAATTATGTAAGTGGAGTACAAAATATAAATGGGAGAGAATAAAATGTTTTGCCTTGGCTTAGTGGTTGCTGTTTTATAAAATTATCATTATTTGATAGCATATAATGTTGACCCAGCAATCTTGATTCTCAGACCTTCAGTTTGCTCATCTGACTACGGGATGTATAAGCTTTTATCAATCAGACTGCTACTCATGTTGGGATGCATTTTCAGTGTGTCAGTGCTGCCTTAGTTCTGTAAGGAGAGGCATGAACTGAAAATTATCAAAAGCAAACAGTCAACTTTAAGTAACATTTTCAACCAAGTGAAAAACAAAGGGTTGAGATTTCTACAGAAAGCCTATTCACCCTCTGAAACTATCAAATATATCTATGAAAAGATATCTTCCATATATATGCTTTAATTATCCATAGGTTATATTTTTGTCATTTTCTACTTTATTTTCATAAGTAGATCATATATTTTATGCAATTTTTTTTACCCTAAAGAGTTAAGAATTCATAAAATTGAGATGTAGGTGGAAAATACACAAAGGCAGTAGGTGACCTAAAATTGTTCAGAATGCACTTTTGTTCCAATTTAAGAAAGATAGTAAGTCAGAGATGAGTAAATAATAGCTTGCCTGGGGATACTTTAACTTCTGCACCGATGGCACTTACAAGATATACATGACATTTGCTATGGTTATTATTAATTTTTTTATTTCTATCCAAAAGCAAAATCCACTTAAAACTTAGTCCTGTCAATCCAATGCTGAATTTCCCTTCTCTCCTGAAGGCTATTACGCTAACATTACCCGTTCTATAAGAGAAGCTGGGGCTAATTCTGTGCTCAAAGATGCCAAAATAATTGTGTCACTGCCAAGCAAATCATTTAGCATTTTACAAGCATAGTCATACTTGGACAAGCCTGTCTTTTCAGACTATTCAGGAATAAAACCTAAGCCACCTGCTCAATCAACAAAAGCAATCAGAGAGAAACGAAGTCAAGATTCACTGCAAAGAAAGGTGAGGACGACAGTCATCTAGGAATAGAGTAATACCAACCACACTCTTGAGAATTATTTTGAGAACAAAGAAAAGCAATTTAGCCCTTTTAGAGGAAGAACACCCTAGTAAGACTTTAATAATAGAAGAAACCAATGTCTCCAGGCTTAAGTGAGGTACTCCATCAAGCATCTGGCAGTGAATGTTTACACTACCATGCTTTCAAGAGTGATGCCCTGACTCAAGTCACATAATAATTACAAAGCATCTAGGCACTCCTAGACAGAACCTGCTCTGTAAATTAAAAACCAGGAGAAAAGTTACACAGAGCATGCTAAGAGAATCAAGAGTGACAGTTGACCAGTTACAGACACATTAAGGACAAGTTTCAGAAGAGATTAGCAACAAAAGTCTTGGGAGATCAAGTCTTCTTTTTAATTTTTTTATTTTTTTATTTATTACAATTTATATACTTTATATTCTAGCTGTAGGCTCTCCTTCATCCCCTCCCAATCTCACCCTCCTTTCCTTCCTCTTCTCATCTCATGCCCCTCCCCCAGTCCACTGATAGGAGAGGTCCTCCTCTCCTTCCATCTGACCCTAGCCTATCAGGTCTCATCAAAACTGGCTACATTGTCTTCCTCTGAGGCCTGATAAGGCTGCCCTCCCAAATGTCTTTCATTAAAGTGAGATAAATTCAGAAAGGTGTTAGAAAAAAGATTACATATGAGGCCAAAAGAAAAAAAAAAAAACATTAAAGTTACAGAGGCAAGCATTAGATTTTCCGAAGCAATATAGATTAGGCTGAGCCCTCTCAGAAACTCCTGGAAAAATATAAGGTAGACAATAGTATTTCTGTTTTCAAGATGTTCCTCTTTTGAAGCTTAGTATTCAGTTAATACACTCAACAAAAGTTTATTGTACATTTACTGTGAGCAATGCATAGCATTAAGAAATCAAATAGAGCTGTAGCTGGTAAATTTGGGGTCATTGCTGTCATGAAGATTACAGCAACTCAAAGGACAGTAATTGCTACTCGTTTGGGAGACTGTTTAACCATACTGAGAATGTATGCAGGTTAAACTAAAGACGCTCTCTTAGAGATATAAAAAGAATCACTGTTGAAAATGAAGAGTGCTTTACAGTTTCATGAGGTCCCATTCATTGATTGTTGCTTTTAGAGCCTGTGCTGGTGGTGTTCTGTTCAGGAAGTTGTCTCCTGTGCCAATGAGTTCAAGGCACTTCCCCACTTTTTCTTCTAACAGGTTTTAGTGTGTCTGGTTTTATGTTGAGGTTTTTGATCTACTTGGAAATTAGTTTTGTGCAGGGTGATAAGATTGGATCTGTTTGCATTTTTCTACATGTAGACATTCAGTTTGACCAGCACCATTTGTTGAAGATGCTATCTTTTTTCCATTGTATGGTTTTGGCATCCTTGTCAAAAATCAGGTGTCCGTAAGTGTGTGGGTTTATTTCTGGGTCTTCTATTCGGTTTCATTGATCCACCGTTCTGTTTCTATGCTCAATCCCCATTCAGAAAGGCAAAGAGGATGGACATAGGAGGAGGGAGAAAACAGGGAACAGGACTGGAGCCTAGCACAGAGAGCCTCTGAAAGGCTCTACCCTGCAGAGTATCGAGGCAGATGTTGAGACTCAACAAAACTTTGGGCAGAGTACAGGGAACCTTATGAAAGAAGTAGGAAATAGTAAGATCTGGAGAGGACAGGAACTCCACAAGGAGAACAACAGAACCAGAAAATTTGAACACAGTGGTCTTTCCAACCAAGTACCTTGCATGGAGATAACCTAGAACCCCTGCACAGATGTAAGCCATGGCAGTTCAGTGTCCAAGTGGGTTCCATAGTAATGGGAAGAGGGACTGTCTCTGACATAAACTGATTGGCCTGCTCTTTGATCACCTCTGCATGAGGGGGGAGCAGCCTTACCAGGCCACAGAGAAAGACAATGCAGCCACTCCTGATGAGATCTGATAGACTGAGATCAGAAGGAAGGAGAGAAGGTCCTCCCTTATCAGTGGACTTGGGGAGGAGCATGCGTGAAGAAGGGGGAGCAAAGGTGGGATTAATTGGGGAGGAGAGAGGGATTTATGGGGGGATACAAAGTGAATAAAGTGTAACTAATAAAAGTTTTAAAAAAAGAAGTGAGAGATAGTAAGACCTGGAGAGGACAGGTGCTCCACAAAGACAGCGACAGATCCTAAAAGTCTGGGCACAGGGATCTTTTCTGAAACTGGTACTCCAACCAAGGACCACTCATGGAGATGGTCTGGGACCTCTGCACAGATGTAGCCCATGGCAGTTCAGTGTCCAAGTGGGTTCCATAGTAATGGGGACAGGGACTGTCTCTGACATGAACTGATTGGTCTGCTCTTTGATCACCTCCCCATGAGGGGGGAGAAACCTTACCAGGCCACAGAAGAAGACAATGCAGCCACTCCTGATGATATCTGATAGACGAGGGTCAGAGGGAAAGGGAGGAGGACCTCCCTTTTCAGTGGACTTGGAGAAGGACATGGGTCTGGAAGAGGGAGGGTAGGATTGGGAGGGAAGGAGTGAGGGAGATACAGGGAGGATACAAAGTGAATAAACTGTCATTAATAAAAACAAAAATAATTAAAACAAAACAAAACAAAACAAAAAAAGAAATGAAGCAGTTAACTGGAAAAAAAATGAAGAGGGCATGTAACAAGATGTAGTGATCCTGATGGGCTAAATGCACGAATTATTTTCTGACAATAACCATGAATCAGATAAGAAGGTATTACTGAACCTAAATAAGTTCAAGCCAGACAAAATGTCAGCATGGAAAATAGAAAATGAGCATGAAATCTCGTTATCAGTTGAAAGGATATTGGAATTTGTTACTAGAAGAATAAAAGCCATTTTTCTATGATAGTATGACCCCTTTTATACTGACCACATTTCAAGGCAGGTTCAACACCCAAACAAAGTTGTTCAACACAAGCAGGGCTGGAAGAGTATGAGAGATTGATGGAGATAAAGATAGAAGTAGGAGTAGACATTGATGTAGATATATATGGACACAGAGACGTAGACATAGAGATGATAACATAGAAAAAAAAGTTGGGTTGTTAGGGAAGTGTAGAGGGTTCTAGCAGTAGTTGGAAGAAGGGTGAATATCAAAATACATTTATATGAAGTTCTCAAAGAATTAATGAAAAGATCAAAAATAGAACAAAAAGATTTCAAAGACTTGTTGAAGGTTACAAAGAAGACCTGTGGTAGTCATTAAAAGAAAACACAAAACAGCAAAGTTCTGAGGATTTGATGTATATATTATTGAGGTCTTTGGGGACAACCCCTGTTTTAGAAACCTTCAAATGCAGGCTGATGAAGGTGTAAAAGGCCCCTATGAAATGGGAGACTTTCTTGAAGCACAATTGATGGGGAAAGAAATGAAAATATTTTTTTCTAACAAAATTATCATATATAGCCTAGAAATTTGTTTTGAGATCAAGTGACTAAGCTTAATGTTGCTGTTGGTTTTTGGAGTGATAATGTGCTTTTGGCATGTAAGAGTAACTGGTATATAAAGCTAAGATTACAGTGACTCACAGAGAGATTCAAAGATAGGCCTTTATGATGAAAAAGTGAATGAGGCAGAATATACACTTTAGGGATCTAGAGAATGAACTAAAGTTATAAAGAACTAGAGCGTAAGAGAAAGAATGTGAGAAAATAAGCGGGAATTATGAACTCTTTGATGTATATGAAACCACTTATATTTCCAAGAACAGCTACCTGTGATTTTTCTGCTTCATAAATGATTCACAGAACTATATCTGTTGACAAATAAACAGGACTCATAAACTAGGTCCTTATTCTGCAACCAATTGAAAGGTTGTTGGGAAGCAGGACAGACATCAATCATCAGCTTTGATTAGTGATTAATTCTATGTTGGAGAAAGGCAAGCTGGAAAAAACTCATTCTAAATGTATCAGCTTTCCCTGCACCACCACAAACCAAGACAGAAAAGTGAAAGTCTCACATACAAAAGACCATCCCACTAAGAAAAATCACAGCCTGGAAGCAAAGGCAATGCATACCTCAACTGTCAGGCATATTTCTTTCATTTTTTTAATTTTTTATTTTTGTATTTTTAATTTTTTCTACAATTTACAATATACAATTCATTGTATATCCTGATTGTATCCCCCTCCCTCAACTCTTCCTAGTCCTGCTCTCCCACTTCCTCCCTACCCCCTTTCTCTAGTCCACCAAAAGAGGGAGTTCTCCTCTTCTGCCATCTACCCGCATCTACCCCTATCTTATAGACTCTCATCAGGACCTCCTGGATCCTCTTCCTTGATGGCCTAGGAAGGCTACATCACCAGAGGCAAGTGATCAAAGAGCAGGCAAAGAGATCATGACAGGCAGCCCCTGCTCCCCTTACTAGGGAACCAACATGGAGACTGAGCTGCCTACATCTGAGCAGGGTATATGTCCTATCCATACATGGTTCTTGGTTGGTGCATCAGTCTCTGCCAGACCACCTGGGCTCACATTTTTTAGCTTTGTTAGTCTACTTATGGGGTCCTGTCTCCTTGTGTTCTTCTATCCCCTCCCCTGCTTCTTCCACAAGACTCCTGTGCTCTGCTAAGTTTGGCTAAGAGTCTCTGCATCTACTTCGATCTCCTGTTGGGTGGAGACTTTTAGAGGACTCTTTACAGTAGGCTCCTGTCTTGTTCCCTCTCTTCCACTGCTTCTGGTGTCCCTCCTGTTTATCATTCTGAATGAGGTTTAAGCATCCTCCACAGGTTCCTCCTTGTTGCTTAGCTTCTTTAGGTCTGTAGATTTTAGTATGGTTATCCTATATTATACGGCTAATATCTGCTTATAAGTGAGTATATGCCATGAGTGTCTTTCTGTTTCTGGGGGTGACAAATTTCAAGTTAGAGCAAAAAAATATGGATCTCTCACCCAAATCACAAAAGAAACCATGCCTTCTTCTCTCAGAAGCTGAGACTCAAGCCCAACATTCTTAATTCATTTCTGGGATGTACTGGAATAGGGACTTTGGAAACTGATCTAACTGTGTTTCAGTGTGCAGTCAATAATAGGATTCTCCAGTGCAGATATTTGCTAGGGAACAAAGAGTCATAACCAACTTACACCCTTTGCATTCTTGCCTGTTGATCTGAGATATTCGACCCAAGTTAATTCTAAGGCTGAATTTTTCAGGAAAGCACATCAATGCTTTTGTCAAGTAAACAATACTTCTACACTAAAGAGATAGCCAAGAAAAAGCCATTCATTTTTTTCTGGGGTATGGTATGGCAAACACTCATTTAGCTCCTTCTAGCTCAATGAGAATGGATTTTTAATTCTTCAGAAGTTTTAAAATATATTAAGATCTTTTTTGAGCACTTTTAAGTTTATGAGTACGATAAGGAGTTCCCATGTAGTACTCAATATTTTTCTCCCCCAATAGCTCTGTCTGTTAGCATCATCCACTAATGTGGTTCTTTGATAAAATGTTGACACAATTATTAATTGATACCTGTAGTCTATGATGGAGTTTATGCATTCTTTGTGTTGTACAGTAGATAAGTTTTGACAAATGCATCCATCATTATTGTGTCATGTGGAATGGTTTATTGACCTGTGCTACACCTCTTCATCCATCTCCTCACATGAAGCTTTGGCCAGCACTGACCTTTCTTTTGTCTCATAGTTTACTCAGAAGATTTCTCCAGTTAGATTTAGATAGCATGCAGCCTTCTAAGATTAGCTTCTTTGGAGTAACTCTATTCATTACAGATTCCTATGTCATTTGTGGTTTGAAAACACATTTGTCTTTATTGCTAAGTAAAGTTCCCATGTATGGCTACATCCGCCTGTTTTTTGACTCACCTGTTGAGAGGCATCTTGCTACAGTATATTCTTCATGTCTAACTAGAGTCAAAAACCATAACAAACACTCAGTAGCATTTTAAGAAGGGAGGGGCATTTATGGGAGCAATAGTGACGTGTCTCGCCTCAGCAACAGTGTATATTTAAATACGCAGGTGTGAAATGAAGTTGGGAGAAGGTTCTCATTGAGAAACTAATAATTTTCAATAAACCTTATTTGTAATTTTAGAAAGGAAAACAGCTGCTTGTGCTGTTGTCTCAGACCAACAGCTGAGCGACTACCGCCTTCTTGTGAAACTTAGGAATTTAAACTGCTAACAGCTCTCGTCACCATATGCCATCTTACTCCCTCTTTACATAGATTCTAAATTTGATTTAATCTTTGCTAATTTCATTTATCTTGTGGCACTGTGTTTTCACACCTTCCTGTGTAGAAGCATTTTAGTGTTGTGCTTCAGAGCTACCATTTAATAAGGGTAACCTGAAAGATTTTTTTTTTTTAATATATGGCATAGGAAACATTTTCCTCCTGGCTATTTCATTTATTTCAATTGGGGAGCCACTCTTGACATATTTTTAGTACAAAATTAGTCTGTCTTTTCTCTATAATTTGTCACCTCACTGGCCTAAGATGAACCAATTCCTTCTGTTCATTCCTCCAATATCTGTCTTGCTCTGATTTGGATGTCTTAGGTCTTATGTGACATTTCCTATTCTCTTGTCTTTGTTTACAACAAGATTTTTTGAGATAGAAATATTGTAATTAAATTATAATCTGCAAAATAAGAAATGATTTCTGGAAGTATAATTTCCCACCAGAAAACTCACCCATTAATGTGTACACTTGAAAAATTCTTCAATATATTCATGGATTTGTACATCTATTACCAAAATCAAATTTTAGAACATTTTGACCCCTTAATTGTTCTTGTTTCTATTTGTTCTTATTGAGAGGCACTTCTCATGAGCCCATTTTGCTCTGCTAATACACATCTTGTTTTTACACATTTTCTTATCCTTATAACTCACATAAATGGAAATACTGATACCCTTGCATACTTCTGTGACAGGCTTCTATGACTTAGAATGATACTTTCAAGCGTAATCATGCTCTAAGTATAAGGCAGTACTTCATTAGTTCTAATGATACTATGGTAAATATCATTCAGATACTCATCAGCTGATAGAACTGGGTTTCCACTCCTGACCTATCATGAATATTCATCACCATGTTTTTTTTTATGCAGACTATGTTTACTATATATTTCATTTGGATATACACATTGGTGAGGAATTAAGGGTTGTATGGTATCACTATACTTCCATTTAGTTGGAACAGTGGTTCTCAGCCTTTGGATAACGACTTCTTTTGAAGTTGAACAGCCTTTTCTCAGGAGTTGCCTAAGACCATTGAAAATTTCAGGAGAGGACCATGGCCTTCTTGGAGAAGATCGTGGCCTTCTCCTCTCCCTGTCATGGCTTGTGCCCGTCCCCTCATATCGGTGTACTCTGAAAAGGGGGAGTCATCTGGAAAGAATGTCAAATTGCCAGCTGTGTTCAAAGCCCCCATTCGACCGGATATCATGAACTTTGTTCACACCAACCTGAGGAAAAACAACAGGCAGCCCTATGCCGTCAGTGAATTGGCAAGTCACCAGACCAGTGCTGAGTCTTGGGGTACTGGCAGAGTTGTGGCTCGATTTCCGAGAGTTCGAGGTGGTGGGACCCACCGTTCTGGCCAGGGTGCCTTTAGAAATATGTGTCATGGGGGCCGCATGTTTGCGCCAACCAAAACCTGGCGTCGTTGGCACTGCAGAGTGAACACAACCCAAAAGCGATATGCCATCTGTTCTACTCTGGCTACCTCCCCCTTACCAGCTTTGGTGATGTCTGAAGGTCATCGCATTGAGGAAGTTCCTGAGCTGCCTTTGGTGGTTGCAGATAAGGTTGAAGGTTACAAGAAGACCAAGGAGGCTGTTCAATAGCTTAAGAAACTTAAAGCCTGGAATGACATCAAAAAGGTCTATGCCTCTCAGAGCATGAGAGCTGGCAAGGGTAAAATGAAAAACCGACGGCCGCATCCAACGCAGGGGACCGTGCATCATCTATAATGAAGACAATGGAATCATAAAGGCCTTCAGAAATATCCCTGGTATTCCTCTGCTTAATCTAAGCAAGTCGAACATTTTGGAACTTGCTCCTGGTGGGCATGTTGGACGTTTCTGCATTTGGACTGAAAGTGCTTTCCGGAAGTTAGAGGAGTTATATGGCACTTGGCATAAGGCTGCTTCCCTCAAGAGTAACTGTAACCTTCCCATGCACAAGATGATGAACATAGATCTTAGCAGAATCTTGAAAAGCCCGGAAATCCAAAGAGCCCTCTGAGTACCACACAAGAAGATTCAGCGTAGAGTCTTGAAGAAGAATCCACTGAAGAACCTGAGAATCATGTTGAAGCTGAACCCTTATGCAAAGACTATGCGCAGGAACACCATCCTTCGCCAGGCCAGAAATCAAACTCTGCGTGAAGAAATTGGAAGCAACAGCAGCAGCAGCACTGGCAGCCAAGTCAGGGAAGGTTGTGGCAGAGAAGGGAGTTTCAGGCAAGAAAGAAAAGAAGCCTGTAGATGTCAAGAAGCTGAAGAAGCCTGCAGGAAAGAAAGCTGCCCCAGTCAAGAAGGCAGCAGCTGAGAATAAACCAGCAGAGCAGAAACCTACTGCAGAAGAAAAAAAGCCTGCTGCATAAACTACTAAAATTTGTATCATTCCGTAGAACAAATAGAGACAGGTCTATGTGAATAAAAACCTAATAAAAAGAAAAAAAAAAGAAAAATTCAGATATTTACATTACAATTCATAGTTCAAGTTATAAAATAGCAACAAAAATAGTTTTATGGCTGGGGTCACCACACTCTGAGGAACTGTATTGAATGGTCATAGCATTAGAAACTTTGAGAACCACTGACTTGAAGAAACTACAAAATTGTTTCTCAAAGTAATTGCACCATTTTCTGTTCCCATCAGCAATGCACATGGACTGGTTTCTTCATATCTTTGCCAAACTTGCTATTACCTCTCTGATAGTTATCCTAATCAATGTATAGTGACACAGGCTGAAGGATCAGTTTTGCTAATGATTAATTGTCTTTTGGATTGCTTATTGGCCAAATGCGTATGCTCTTAAAGTAAAAGCCTACTAATCCTTTTCTCACTTTAATGGCATTGTTAACATTTTAATATGAAATGGCAAAACATTTTTTTTTACATAACAAGTTTCCAGAAAATGATTTTCAAATATGCTTTCTCATTCTGCTATTTTATTTTCTTTTGAATCTCAAGACTTAAATGACATAATCCAGTTGTTTTGTTGTTGTTTTGTTTTGTTCTCTCTCTTGCTCTCTCTCTCTCTCTCTCTCTCTCTCTCTCTCGTGTGTGTGTGTGTGTGTGTTTGCGTATGTGTGTGTTTTCAGTGTGCTCCTGGGACTCAGTCCTCTACATCAGAACCATAAGGATTTTACACATACTTTCATCCAAAAATTGTAGAGACTAGTTCCAACTTTCATTGGTGGTTTGCTTGTTTTTTATTTATGTTTGTTTAATTTTTGTTTTGTACATATGCTCTGAGGTGAGGTTCTAACTTTATTCATTTACATACAGTCATTCAGTTTCCCCAGCATCATTTGTTGAAATGACTATTTTTCACCATTCAATTTTCTTGGTAGCCTTTTCAAAAATAAATTGACCATATGTTTGTAATTATGCCAGTACCTCCCTATCTTGATTACTCTAGCTTTGCTGAAAGGGATGAAATCAGAGACTAGTAAGCAATATTGTTTGGCTATTCTTGGTCCTTTGCAGTTCCGCTGCAGATTTAACTTCAGCTTTCCAAATTTCTTCCAAAACTCCAGTAGAGATTTTGATAGAAAGTATACTGAATCCTTAGATCACGTTGGAGTCTTGCCATCTCAACAGTGTATTATAATTCATAAACATGCACTATCTTTCTAGTTGTAAAGTTCTATTTGCTTTCTTCTTCTATTAAATTAGGTTTTGTAATACAAGTCTCATCTTCCTCTAAATTTATACTTAAGAATTGCATTTTATCATGCCACTATAAATAGGACTGTCTTAGGAATGTAATAGAAGTATCTGATTTTTTTTGTTTATGGTTTTAAGTGTCACAGACTTACTAATCTTGTTTTACTGTGTGTGTGAAGTGTGAGTTTGTGTGTGTGTGTCCTCTAGATACAAGGTCATTTAACTCACCAATAGAATTCAATTTATTTAGTTCATCCCAATTTTCATACATTCCATCCTTCTTTTCTGCTTAATTCTGTAGGCTGGAGTCTCCATTAAAATGTTAAAAACAAGTAGTGAGATTGGACATTCTTGTCTTCTTCTTGATCTTAGATTAAAAATATTCATCATTTTGCAGTTAATCTTAACTAATTTTGGTAAATAGATGTTCATTATCAAATTGAGGAAGACTGTTTATATTCCTAACATGCTGAATAATTTTTATCATGAGATATAATCAGATTGTCAAATGATTATGAGATAGTTATATTTTTTGTCTCTTATTCTGAGTGGTATATTTAAACAAAGGATTAAGGAATATTAAAACAACTGTCCATTAACTGAATAAATCCTGCTTGGCAAAAGTTTGTAAACATTTTAATATGTATCTGTCTTTGGTATGCTAATATTTTGTTGAACATTTTTGCAAATATAGTGGAAAAGAAGAATCCACTACATTTTTTCTCTCTCCCTTTCTCTCTCTCTCTCTCTCTCTCTCTCTCTCTCTCTCTGTGTGTGTGTGTGTGTGGTTGTGTGTAATATTTTTAATCTACTTTTTATACCAGTATGATGCTGGCTTTATAGGAGACAGCACAAAATTCTTTCGAACTCACCCACTTTGAAAACGTTTGTAATAATTTTTCCTTGAACAATTGGTAAATTTTACTAGAGTAACTTGGATCTGTATTTTAGGGAAAGTTTAAGATGATAATTTTATTATTTTAAACAATATTAGCATGCTCAGAGTTTCAGATACAATTTAATAATATTCAGAATCTGATATTTTTATTTATTTATTTATGTTTATTTTTAGAGTGCATTTTTCTCTTTTCTTGTAATTTATTTTCTTTTTTTAATATTAGTTACAATTTGTTAACTTTGTATCCCTGCTGTATCCCATTCCCTCTTTCCCTCCCAGTCACACCCTCCCTCCCTCATCTCCTCCCTGCCCTTTCCAAATCCACTGATTGGGGAGGACCTCCTTCCCTTTCATCTGATACTGGTTTATCAGGACTGGCTGCAAAGTCCTCCTCTGTGGCCTAGCAGGGCTGTTCCTCCCTCATGGGGGTGGGGGGAGTACAAAGAGCCCGCCATTGAGTTCATGTCAGAAATAGTACCTGTTCCCCTTATTAAGGTACCCACTTGGATACTGAGCTAACAAGGGCTACATCTGAGCAGAGGTTTCTAGTTGCATCCATACATGGTCCTTGTTTGGAGAAACAGTCTCATAAAAGACCCCTGTGTACAGAAATACATGGTATATCCTCACTTATATAGACCTATAAGATAGGAAAAACATACTAAAATCTGTACACCTAAAGAAGATAAACAAGAAACAGGACCCAGGGTACAATGATCAATCCTCACTTAGAAAGACAAATGGGATGGACATTGGATGTAGGAGCAAACAAGTAACAGGACAGGAGCCTACCACAGAGGGCCTCTGACAGACTCTACCTAGCAGTGTATCAAAGCAGATATTAGAGTGCATTTTAATTACAATCTAATTACTATTTAATTATCATCTCCTTCTCTTTCTTCACTCCAAACCTCACATACATTCTTCCTAGCTGTACTTCAAATCTATGACCTCTTTTTTTCATCCATTGTTAGTGGATGCAAATACATATATGTAGGGGTGTGTGTGTGTGTGTGTGTGTGTGTGTGTGTGTGTGTGTATGTGTGTGTGTGTATGGCTTCCTAAGAGTGTATTTCATTTAGCTTACCTAATTGTAAGTGTTATCTACAATAGTATTTTTATAACCCTTTAAACTTCTATAAGGTTAACAAAATGTCTCTTCATTTCTAATTCCAGTAATCTAAATTATTTTTTACACTAAAGGCTTGTCAATATCATTAACATTTCAAAAAAAGACCGTATTCACCTCAGTTTTCCTTTATTCTAAGTTCCCAAGTACACCTTTCTCTTTGCCATTACTTCAGACCTGTTTATATCTCTGACTCCAAAATATAGTTAATGATTTTCAGAACTGAGAGTCTTTCATGTTTCATTTAATTGTGAAAACCTTTTGTATTCATGCGTTTACTGACATAGTATAATTAAACCTGGTATTTGGACACTGGGTTTTGTTGACTCATGCATTTTTTTGTTTCTCTATTAAATTACTATAAATGGAGAAGGATATATACATAATATATGTTATATAGTATATATTACATATAGTGTTAATATTATGTAATATATAATATATGTATTATTTATCATATATGTTACATAATGTAAAACATATAATACATGTACATATTACAATACTTGATACTTTGTTAAACATTTAAATGTATTTGAGTTGTATCAGTGGTTGTTTTAAGTAGTATAATATCCATTATAATTAGAACCTATCTCTGCCCCTTTCAGATTTACCTAGTAAAGTAAATACAACCCTCAGCGTAAGGCCACACTAACAGAATTGATCATGTTGAAATCAGAGAGTTGAGAAAAGAAGACCAAGAAGAGGAACTGGAACACTCAATAACAGAAAATGAGAAACTTAAAAACATATATGAATGGAGCATGAGAGAGTTTGGGGATAGCAACAAAAGACCAAATATCTAAATTATGATCATAAATGGAGAAGAAGAAAACATTAGCAAAGGCATACACAATATCTTTAATAAAGTTATTGGAGAAAATTTTCAAAAGCTAATAAACCTGATGCCTACCAAGTTATGACAAAACACCAATCACACAAGAGTAGAAAACAAATTCTCCAGGATGCGTTGTCAGAAGCCATTCTGTTAAAGGAATTCATTAGGAATGTAGGCCTTCTGGAAGGTTATCTGGTGTTTTGCAAGTTCTGTACAGTGGCGCACCCCAGAAATGCTTCCAGCCTCTGACAGTAGGTCCAGATTTAAATCCCATAAATTATAGAAAACTTGCTTTAGTGTGGTTGTATTTTACCTGTATTTTTCTATTAGTTCTTATCACACATACTACTTAATTACAGTGAAATAATAAGTTGATAGAAACACTTCATGTAGTCTCACTGTTTTAAAGAGTGAAGAACTAAGAGCAAATATGTGTATACATTTTGCTATATGAGCATCCCTAGTTATTCTGTCTGATTCAACATTTCTCTACTGAATAAAAAAATGTTTAATGGTTTTCTTTCTTCGGTATGACTATATCCCTGATGACTTACTTCGTGCTTCTACTGGCAAATATATTACATTTCTGCTTGCTGTGTGCCCATTTGCTGTTTCATACAATTAACTTCTCAGTCATTCAAAGGACAATACATGCTTACACTGTTATTGTGTATAATTATTTTAAGATACCTTTTTTTCCCTCATGATTTTCAGTTATTGTTTAGTGCTACTGACTTTTAATTTGAAGATCATTTATAATTATTTTAAGGATGATCTACTAGGTACATTTTTCAGGTTTTACTTGGTAAATTTTACTTCACTCTTATTTCTGAAGCACAGTTTTCTTACATATAATTTTTTGACAGATTTTGCCATTAATGCTTTGAATGAATCACTCAAAGCATTTCAAACGTTTTATTTCTGATGAACAGTAACTTTGATGCAATGATTCCTTTAACAGTTGAATTTTCCAAGATTTTTTCTTTGTCTTTACCCAGCATTTTAATTGCCATAACTGGATTGTGTGTGTGTGTGTGTGTGTGTGTGTGTGTGTGTGTGTGTGTGTGTTTGAGGGAATACTCATTTAACATTAATTTTGTTGAAGTTCTTGATTTTTATGTATGAATGTCATTGTAGATTGGAATCTGAAATATCCCTCAAAGACCTCTATACTAAACTCTTATGTGGAGGTTAGAATAGGAATATCCTTCATAGACTCGTCTGTTTGAATGTTTGGCACTATTACAAGGTGTGGCCTTGTTGGAGTAGGTGTGGCCTTGTTGGAGGAAGTGTGTCACTGTGGGGGCAGGCTTTGAGGTCTCCTATACTCAAGCTATATCCAATACAGTCTACACCTGCTGCCTTGGGATCAAGATGTAGAACTGTCAGCTTCTTCGCCAGCATCATGTCTGCCTGCATGATGCTACACTCCCTGCCACGATGACAATGGACTAAACCTCTGAAAGAGTAAGCCAGCCCAAATTAAATGCTTTCCTCTATAAATAGCTGCCTTGGTGTCTCTTCAAAACAATAAAACTGTAACTAAGATAGCTTAAGTGTAAGCCCATGAATAACAGCATGGCGGACTAGTGAAAGATTTAGAGGTAGTGCCTGATGCAAGGTTTTTTTTTTTTTTTTTGTATTTTATTTTTTTCTTATCAGTTACATTTTATTAACTCTGTACCCCAGCCATGTCCCGATCCCTCATTCTCTCCCAGTCCCTCCCTCCCTCCCTCATCTCCAGTTTTTGAGAACCCACTCTTAATGTAGATCCTGGAAACTGTATGCTGTCCCTCTGCTTTTCCTTTTCTTTGCTTCCTAGATGCTATAAATGGAGAAGATTTTCTTTAATGCACACTCTCCACCATGACAGTTTTTTTTTTTCTTGCCACGTCCCAAAGGCCATGCACTGGAACTTCAAAAACCGGAGTCACAAAAACATTTTTGTCCTCTAAATGCTTTGTCACAGAATCAGAAAGCTAATACAAATGTATGGGGGTTTCAGTTTCTGCCTGATTGTTTACTTAGTCTGAGTGTTTTCAATTCCTTTAGTAATTCTACTGAATGTGTACTGGCATGTTTAATGCTGTTACACATTTCTCTGTAGTTAGTTAATGTCCATTTACTTTTTATTCTATTACAGATTAAATAATGTCAGCACTTCTATCATACTCACTGAATTTTTTTCTCCCCTTTAAGCTCAAATTTGGAGAACCATTCTCCAGATGTTTAAAACAAAAACAAAAACACTTATTTTACTTTTTAACAATAGAATTTTTATTAGATCGTTTTAAACAAATTCTATATATTCAATCTATATCTGATGATATATTATCATCATTATCTTTTGGAATGAAGGATAATTTCCTTTAGTTTTTTAAAAATGTTTTCAACAGCTGCTTTGAAGTTTTTGTCTGTGAAGTTGAACATCTTGGTCACTTCAAAATTGAGTCTTTCCATGAACTGATTGGCCTGCTCTTTGATCACCTCCCCCTGAGGGGGGAGCAGCCTTACCAGGCCACGGAAGAAGACAATGCAGCCAGTCCTGATGAGACCTGATAGACTGATCAGAAGGAAGAAGAGGAAGACCTCCTCCATCAGTGGACTGGGGAGGGGAATGTGTAGAGAAGGGGGAGGGAGAGTGATAGTGGGAGGGAAGGTTGGAGAGGTTCATGGGGGTGGGGATGCAAAGTGAATAAACTGTAATTTAAGTGGGTACCCTAGTAAGGGGAACAGGGACTATTTCTGACATGAACTCAATGGCAGGCTCTTTGACCTCCCCATCCCCCAAGGGAGGAGCAGTCCTGCTAGGCCACAGAGGAGGACATTGCAGCCAGTCCTGAAGATACCTGATAAACTAGGGTCAGATGGAAGGGGAGGAGGTCCTCCCCGATCAGTGGACTTGGAAAGGGGCAGGGAGGAAATGAGGGAGGGAGAATGGGATTGGGAGGGAATGATGTAGTGGGATACAGCTGGGATACAGAGTTAATAAAATGTAACTAATAATAAAAAAATAAAAATAAATAAAAAATAAAAAAATTAAAATAAAAAAATTGAGTCTGTGTTTGTGTGTGTGTGTTTTAATGTATGTGTGAGAGAGGGATTAAAATAAAAATGTCCTTAAATTGAGGAAAGGCTACAGAAATTGTGGTACATATACACAATGGAGTACTACTCAGCTATTAAAAACAAAGAAATCATGAAATTTACAGGCAAATGGATGGAACTAGAAGAGATCATCCTTTGTGAGGTAACCCAGAAACAGAAAGACAGGTATGGTATACATTCACTAATAAGCAGATAGTAGCCATATAATATTGGAGCAATTTTATGACTGTGATTTATATATTCCTTACTTATGAGTTACTTAAACTAATTCCAATAAATATATTTTATCATTCTGTGGGAAGCCACTGGTGTTGCTGTTTAATTTCTCTCCATAATTGTTCCTTAAGCTTTATTGTTACTGATCAACATATGCTACTTATATGTTAGAAATATTTCTCTGTAGTGAGCTTTTCTTTCTTATTTTCACATTGCATTTAGTTAGTTAGTTATGTACCTGCAAATAACTTTGAACTTGCAGCTGTTCTTCTCTTCAGTTTCTTATGTTCTGGTGTTAAAGATGTGAAGCAACATGACCAAATCAACAATTAGTTTTATACCTTATGTGTTACATATGTTGTTTGGAGACTCCTGTCAACATTCTTTGACTCTGGACTACCGCCTACCTCTTGTACCTGGTGCAGGCAGCTGCAGCAATTTATGCTTTCTCTCATCTGAGTGGTCACAGTCTTAGGCAGTTACATTGCATACAATTAGGATGGCTTCATAGGAGTCACCCTTAATAGAGAAACGATGTTCCTTTGAGTTCAACCAGAAGTTGTATTTAAGCCTGCTTCCTGGCAAAGCTTTGGGGTGTGCTAATTTGTGTGAGGTCTAAGAAAGACTTTCATGGCTACCCCTCCTCTTACAATAAATGCTGCTTAGAAAGAGCAGTTCTCCCTCTAATACATGGTCACTGGTTTCCAAAAGATTGCATTTGTCTATAATCCCAAGAAAGTCTTATCTACCTGTTTCCATATTTCTATTAAATTTCCATCAACTTTGTCCTCCTGTGAATATCAGTGCTTTAAACATCCCCTCCTTGGGGCTTGAGATAGCATCCTTATGTCCTTTCTCTTATGATAACTCCTCCAAAGGTGATTATCCTTTTATAAGAAGAGAATATCTTGTTTTTATTTTACAATAACATGTATACTTCCTTTTGAGAATAGAGTAGCAGAGTAAAGCATAGATATTTAAAACAACATTCAGAGTTTGCTGATAGGAAAATTTAGAAAGAGTTTAGGAGTCTTAGCTGTGGTCAGCTGGGTTCTGTGTTGGTGCCCGAGGCCCATGTTACCACTGAAGGCCAAGTGGATATCGATGGCAGGTACTTCCATCAGGGTCCATATTGATCTGAGTGTACTGCACTGCTACCTGTTTTTGTCATGCTGCCTCTAAGGACCATGTCTGGGCCCATGTTCTTATTGGACAAAGGGTTGTATTGATGTCTGTGGTCTGTACTGCCAGTAGAGATCATACGGAGGCTCATGCTGATGCCTGAGATTATTAAATAAACAAACATGCAAAAGCAAATCCCAGTATTGCTACTGGGATTTTAACATAACAAATGGAAAGGGAAGATACCATTTGGTTCCATGGAAACAAAATGGTAATTTTATATCATTTACAGAAATGAACTGATGACTACATACCATGCAAACCTGTGAGTGAATATTGAAAGTGTATGTAGCCTATGGTGATATTTGTGTCTCTATAGAAGAGACAGAAACCTCTGTCGCACATTATCCTTGAAGTTAGATTGTATAGCAAAAATATGATATGGTTCGTTGTTCTTACTGGAAATCCAAACATTGACACCCTTCACTCATCCTCCACCTTGGCTAAATTGTGGATTGAAGAAGAAACCATACTCCATACTATTAGAACATTAGAAACAAGGGCAAGTTTCAATTTGAATTAATATATAGCCATACCTAAAGATTTTCAGAAGAAGAAAGTTAATATAAATATGAACTCATAAAAATACATTGGCATGACTAAGAACCTCGGCTCCATGCCCAGGCTTTCTCTGGTGTCTCTACAACCCTTCCCTCTAATTGAACTCTGGACTTGGTACAACTAGTTGGTCAACAGATCTTCGTTGATGCTCAAATCTGATGAAGTAGCAGGTCATGGTGCCTCTATTGAGAGCCAGAGGTAAGTGGATCTAGGTGAGATTAAGGCTAGCCTGGTCTACATAGTAAATTCCAGGATAGCCACAGAGCCAGAAGTATATAGAAAGACCTTTCTAAAAAATAAATCTCAATTAAGGCCACCAGAAGCCTCTAAATTACATACTGCTTTGGTTGTTTGTAGATACATATATCATAAGA
The DNA here is from genome assembly GCF_907164565.1 of Psammomys obesus. Lineage (NCBI taxonomy): Eukaryota > Metazoa > Chordata > Mammalia > Rodentia > Muridae > Psammomys > Psammomys obesus. The sequence goes on along the minus strand of NW_026596073.1, from coordinate 240,024 downwards.
ATGAAAAATAATGGAGAATCCTGAATGTTCTTCCTCCATCTGGCTCTCCTCATTCTCTAAGATTAGGCATGTTTAGCTATAGCTGTCCCAACAGAAAAAAAAAAAAAACAGTAAACAGACAACACCATATCAACAATTAAAAAGAAATCAGTAACTAGAGTCAAAATTTGGAAATGACTACTAGCGTCAACTTACAAATCAGTAGACATTAAATCAGTGTGGTGAAGAATCAGAGGGAGACCTTTGAGAAGCTCTGTGCTATTTATAACAATGGTGGAAGCTGTGCTGTTCTATCATATTAAGTAATAACATTACTACTTCAGAGCACTTCGTAAAATATATGGCACTTGGCAGGAAGAAGGAATTGATTCCAAGCCAAGGAACTGACAGCACAGAAGAGATGCTGTTGAATTGAAGGAAGGAGTAAAAGACTGTGTAATAATAGATGTACCTGGGTAACAAGGAAAAGTGTGATGAGATCAGATTAATTGCAAGTCCAAAGCCTTTGCCAGGGACAAGTTCCAAAAGAAACTAGGAGGAGGGACAGGTACATCCTCACATATATGCACATGAATAAAATTAAATCTTTACAAATCAATAACTTGTCTTAGGGTTTCTATTGCTGTGAAGAGAAAGGATGACCAAGGTAACTCTTAAAAAGGAAAATATTTAATTGGTGCTGGCTTACAGGCTCAGAAGTTTAGTCCATTATTGGCATGCTGGGAAGCATAATGGCACACAGGCCATCATTTTGCTGGGGAAGTAGTTGAGAGTTCTATGTGTGGATTGACAGGCAGCAGGAAGAAAGAGACACTGGTCTTGGCTTGAGCATCTGAAACCTCAAAGCCCACCCCTGGTAACCCACTTCCTTCAACAAGACCACATCAACTCCAAAAAGCCACACCAATAATGCCATTCCCCATGAGTTTGTAGAGTCCATTTTCATTCAAACAACCACATTAATAAAATATAAGTAAAGGCACCCATTCTTAACAGGATCACATTTCACTCTTTAAGTAAATTCATTCCTATCAAACATAGCTGAGGCTCATAAGTACAACTCCTTGGCCCAAATGCATATCAAATAATCCACACACTTCTAGTATGAGACTAAGATTCAGAGTGTGTCTCCTGTTTTATGACTTCAGCAAGTTTTATGATTCCCAGCAGTTACAGAACAGCAGCACATTCTTGATGAGGAGGGAAGATATAGGAAATTAATAGCAGGACTTTATGAAAAACCACGTAAGAGAGTCAAAAAATAAAAGACAAATCTTGGCAGGGGTCAATTAATATAAAACCATTCATATATACAAAGCAATTGCAAAGACAGTACATGCTATTCTACAGATAATTTGTGTATTATACAACATATTTGTACTCTTAGTTGCAACTGAAACCACAGAAGTGATTAGAGCAATAGAAAATCATTTTTGTACATGTCATGAGAACAACAGGAAAGTGAAAGCATAATATAGAACAGTGATTTAGGATTACTGTTGCTGTGATGAAACATGATGAACAAAATCAACTTGGGGAGGACAGAGTTTATTTTGCTCTCAGTTCCATATAATCAAGAGCAGTGAGGATTGGAGCCTGGAGGCGGGAGCCAATGCAGAGGCTATGGAGGAGTGCTGCTTACTTTCATAGCTTACTTAGCCTGCTTTCTTATAGACTGTAGGACCACCACCCACAGCGGGCTGTGCCTCCCCTATCAATCACTAACTAAGAAAATGGCCTACGGGCCAGCCTACAGACTGATTGTGTGGAGGCATTTTCTCGGCTGAAGTTTGTTCCTCTCATATGACTTTAGCTTGTGTCAAGTCGACATAAAACTATCCAGCACAAAAAGCATTCATTCAAAATGAATAAAATGAATAGACTTGTCTTGAAAATAAAATTTATCCAGTGTATTTGTTTACGAAAAATATCTCATTAGTCATAAGACTTTTTCTAGACTCACATCAGGGAACTCAATGGAAAAAAGTAGCTGTAGATATATCATATGTCTCTCCCTTGGAAGTAGAAGAACCTAACAATTCCACCACTGGATATTGTATGTGGCTGGACAACAATATTAAAAACATCCAACATTTATTTCTAAATCTCTTCATAGTTGAGGCAAGTTCATGTGCTTTGTCATTTAAAGCTTGGCAGTAATGATGGTTAAAACTATCGGTCATTTCATAGGTTTTTCTTGATTTAAATTTGTGTGTTTTTTTCATTGTGATCTTGAAGTCATGTACTTTTGACAAGAATAAACAGCAATTGTGACTTTCCTCCATAAGTTCATTGACAATGCAATATGGAGATCCTGTATTTGTCATTCCTCACAGTGACAATTAGATTAGGGTTCCCTAATCAGATTTTGTATTGAAAAGTTAATGTTTTTCCTTTTGTAACTGATAAATTATATAAGAGACACTGTAGACTGTGGCAATATCCATTTTTCTCCTCAACCTTTCACTCAATAAGATTAGCATCTACTGCTAAATATTGCTTATAGCATTTATTCTGTGTTCAGATGACATTGCTTCTATTGCAAAAGATTCTCTGAAAAACATTGCTTAAGACATAAAAGCCAAGACTCCAAGATGGCAGCGACCAGTGCACACCTTTTCTGAAGGGCAGAAGATCCAAAACTCCAAAACTGGTGGATGGGCAGCTAAAGCCAGAGCATCAATTTTGAGGCTTCCCAGACAAGAGGAGGCAAGTCGTGAGCTAGGCCAGATTGGATCCATCCCCCTACACACACACACACACACACACACACACACACACACACACACATACACACACACACCTGAAGGTGTCCAGGGTCTGAGTGTGGCAAACTATTAACCCCCTGCACTTTTGGTTGTAGCCTTGATGGCTCCTGTGACAGCAATTGCACACACCTGAAAGTGAGTGCTTCTGGGAGAGAGTGCATACAGAGCTCCAGATTGGAAGCTCTAAGCAGGTAACTATAGCCAGACATGGGATCCCTCCCACACATATACATACCCGATTTGGACAACATAGGGATCTCTGGGACAGCATTCTCAACATTGAAACCCCTATTCTATGCATCTCCCAGTGGAGTCCAGCCAAACAATTCCTGGAGCCAAGATGGCACAGCCCAGACAGATCTGAGTGCTTGAAGCACAATACCGAGACAGGCCTGGACCACTGAGTCAGTCAGGACACCTGCACACATTCATGCACCTGCGAAAGGCACCTGCAATACAACCTACACTTGCACTTCTCCCTTTCACTTCACCCTTCCAAGCAGGCATATCTCCATGCACACTCCTGTGCTTGCACACTTGTGCCTATGACCTTCCCCCCTTAGCTGCATCTGAGACATCAAGACCCACTATCAAACTTCATCTTCCTGAAGAATACTCTAGACTCCAGAGACAGACAGACCTGGTCTGCAATAAAGACCCCAGGAACAAACAGCATCAGATGGCTAGAGGCAGGCTTTAGAACATATCCACAAAAATCAGGACATCATGGCTTCACCACAGCCCCCCAAATCAATGGATATTTGAATTCATCAGAAACACAGGAAAATTATTATGAAATTATGCTTATCGAGTTATTATAGGCTCATAAACAGGAAATGAACAAAACTCTCTAAGAAATATAGGCAAATATAGCCACACAAATAGAGGCACATAAAGAGGAAACAAAAAAAATAGATGTCATAATGAAAACACAGGAATACACAAACAGATGAAGGATATGATGCAAGACATGAAAACAGAATTGGAATCAATAAAGAAAACACAGAGAAAACCCTGGAGCTGGAGGACTTAGAGAAAAGAGCAGGAACCACAAAGATAAGAATCACCAATAGAATACAAGAGATGGAAGAGAGAATCTCAGGCTCTGATGATACACTTGCAGAAATTGATACTTCTCTCAAATAAGAAGTAAAATCAGAAAAGTCCCAAACACAAAACCTCCAAGAAATCAAGGATGCCACAAAAAAAAAAGAAAAAAAAATCTGAGAATAATAGGAACAGATGAAAAAGAAGATTCCATGTTCCAAGGTCCAAAAAATATTCTCAAGAAAATCAGTTATAAGTGAGTATATACCGTGTGTGTCTTCCTGATTCTGTAATACCCCACTCAGGATGATCTTTTCTAGATCCCACCGTTTGCCTGCAAATTTCATGACTTCCTTGTTTTTAATTGCTGACTAGTATTCCATTGTGTAAATGTACCACAATTTATGTATCCATTCCTCAACTGAGGGACATCTGGGTTGTTTCCAGGTTCTGGATTTTACCAATAAAGCTGCTACGAACATGGTTGAGCAAATGTCCTTGTTGTGTACTTGAGCATCTTTTGGATATATGCCTAAGAGTGGTATACCTGGATCTTGAGGAAACATTATTCCTAATTGTCTAAGAAAGTGCCAGATTGATTTCCCAAGTGGTTGTACAAGTTTATATTCTCACCAGCAATGGTGGAGGGTTCCCCTTTCTCCACAATCTCTCCAGCATATGTTGTCACTTGAGTTTTTGATCTTAGGCATTCTGATGGGTGTAAGGTGAAATCTCAGGGTCGTTTTGATTTGCATCTCCCTGATGGCTAAGGATGTTGAAAATTTCTTTAGGTGTTTCTCTGCCATTCTATATTCCTCTACAGAATATCATCTGTTTAGCTCCATACCCCATTTTTTAATTGGAATACTTGATTTATTGCTTTTTTAAATATATTCTTTATATATAATATTTATATATTATATATTCTTTTATATATTCTTTATATATTCTGTATATTAGCCCTCTGTCACATATAGGGTTGGGGAAAATCCTTTCCCAGTCTGCAGGCTGTTCTTTTGTTCTCATGACAGTATCTTTTGCTTTACAGAAGCTTTTCAGTTTTATGAGGTCCCATTTATTGATTGTTGATACTAGACCTAAAAAAATTAGATAAACATACTAAAAGCTGTACACCTAAAGAAGGTAAACAAGAAGGAGGACCATGGTAAAATGATCAATCTTCACTTAGAAAGACAAATGGGATGGACATTGGAAGTAGGGGAAAACAAGAAACAGGACAGGAGCCTACCATAGAGGGCATCAAAGCAGATGCTGAGACTCATAAACAAACCATGGGCAGAGTTCAGGGAATCATATGAAAGAAGGGGGAGTTAGTAAGACCTGGAGAGGAGAGGAGCTTGTCAAGAACCTAATATATCTGGGCACAGGGTCTTTTCTGAGACTGTTTCTCCAACCAAGGACCAGGTATGGATATAACCTAAAATCCCTGCTCAGACATAGCCCATGGCAGCTCAATATCCAAGTGGGTAACCCTACTAAGGGGAACAGGGACTATCTGTGACATGAACTCATTGGCTGGCTCTTTGACCTCTCTCCCTGCGAGGGAAGAGCAACCTTGCTAGGCCACAGAGGAGGACATTGCAGCCAGTCCTGAAGAGACCTGATAAACTAGGGTCAGATGGAAGAGGAGGAGAACCTCCCCTATCAGTGGTCCTAGAGAGTGCAGGGAGGAGATGAGGAAGAGAGGGTGAGATTGAGAGGAATGAGGGAGGGGGCTATAGCTGAGATATTAAGTAAATAAACTGTAATAATATAAAAAATAAAATATAATAAAAAATGAAAAAAAAAGAAAATTTTCCTAACTTAACGAAAGAGATGTCCTTAAACATACCATTGGCTTACAGAACACCAAATAGACTAGACCATAAAAGAAACTCCTCATGTCACATAATAGTCAAAACACCTAATTTACAGAACAAAGAAAAAATATTAAAAGCAGCAAGGGGAAAAGTTCACATAACATAGAAAAGTAGACCTACCAGAATCACACCAGACTGCTCATCAGAAAATACGAAAGCCAGAAGGACCTGGGCAGGTGTCATGCAGACTCTAAGAGAGTACAGACGACCAACCAGATTACTATACCCAGCAAAACTTTCAATCAACATACATGGAAAAAACAAAATATTCCATGACAAAACTACATTTAAATAATAGCTACACAGCAACCCAGCCCTACAGAAGATACTAGAAGGAAAACTCCAATCTAACAAAATCAACTACACCCCAGAAAACACAGGATATAGATAACCTCACAACAAAAAATTAAAAGAAAACAAGCACATAAACACACTATCACCACTAACTTCACAATAAAAAGGACCTAACATTCAATGGTTACTATCATCTATGACTCAAGTTTCCAGTGAAAAGACACAGACTAACAGAATGGTTGCAGAAACAGGATCCAACATTCTTCTGCATCCAAGAAACACATTTTTTTGCAACAATGGCAGATACCACCTCAGAGTAAAAAGGGTTGCTGGAAAAAGATCTTTCCTATTTGCCTATTTACTCTAATAACTAATTTTATTCCTTCTCAAGTTTCTGGTGGGGTTGAAGACCAAATAGTTATAGTTCCACAATTAAGCTTAAGTTGTTTAGAATTTAGAAAATGTTTTCATACAGGTAATACCAGTAAGGATAAAAATTAATTTAGGTATAGAACTCTAAACTTGTCAAGATAGGATAATTAGATACTTTCTCCTAAGTTGCTAAATACACATGGACTGGACATTACACATGTAAATCTTACCTAATAATTTTCATAACTTTCATTATTATTATTGTATTTGAAAGAAAAGGAGCCTTTTATTGGACTCAAAGGGGGAAATGTTGGTATAATATTCTTGTGGAATGTATCCTTGTTCTTCAAATGCTGATTTCTCTACCTCACTATCTGGTTTCAATCTGGACATTGCTTTCTGATGCTTATTCTAAGCCTCATCTGTCTCAAGTTTGTGTAAACATGCCACCATTTATTCTCTGTATTGTCAATAAAAAAAACCAGCCCCATTGCTGAGCAATGGAGAGAACAGAGTGGGACATCCTGATCCAGAAGGAAGGAGAAGGAAGAGAGTAGGAGGAGGAGGGCAGGGATCTGCAGGCCAAGACTTGAAACAATGAGGAGGGTCCTAGAAACATGAGGAGTGATGAGCCGGACCTAAGATATGACTAAAAGCAAGTATAATAAGTAAAATCTGAATGGTAGGAAACTATGCAGGCTTGGAGATTAAGGATGGAATAACTATTGCCCAGCATTGTACTCTAGGTTAATTAAATAAATCCTAGTCTTGTGTGGTGGTTTGGGTATACAGCTGGTTTAAAAATAACCTCCACTTAACTAAAAGATAAATCAATAATACATATTAATAACCTACTTAAAAAAAAGAAAAGTTTTTTCCAAGCAAACGGACCCAGAAAACAAGCTGGAATAGCTATCCTAATATATTATAAAATAGACTTTCAACCAAAATTAATCAAAACCTATAAGGAGAGACACTTCATTCTCATCAGAGGAAAAATCCACCATGAGAACATCACAATCCTGAACATCTATGTCACAAATTCAAGAGAACCAGAATTCATAAATGAAACATTACTAAAGCTCAAATCACACATCAAACCAACACCTTAATAGTGGGAGATGTCAATACTCCCATCTCACCAAGAGACAAATCATCTAGACAGAAACTAAATAGGGAAATAATGACACTTACAGAGGTCCTAAATCAAATGGACTTAATATATGTCTACAGAACTTTTCACCAAAACTGAAAAGAGTTTACCTACTCACTCCACAGAACGTTCTCCAAAATGGGCCATATAGTTGGACAAAAATTAAGCATCAACAGATATGAGAAGATTGAAATAATCCTTTGTATCCTATCAGACAAACATGACATAAAACTAAACCTCAACAAGAACAGAAATAACAAAAAGCCTACACATGCATGGAAACCAAACTCTCTATTCAACTACAGCAAACTCAGGGAAGAAATAAAAAAAGAAATTAGAGACTTCATAAAATTCAATAAAAATAAAGGCACAACTTACCCAAATTTATGTGACACAATGAAAACAGTGCTAAGAGGAAAGTTCGTAGCACTAAGTGCCTTCAGAAAGAAGTTTGAGGCATCTCATGCAAGCAACTTACTGGCACACCTGAAAGCCCTAGGGAAACAATAGAAGCAGATATACCTAAGAGGAGTAGACAGTTGGAAATAATCAAACTCAGGGTTGAAATCAATAAATTAGAAACATCATTTATAGATGTATTAACAGTGAGATTGATAAAGTATTACCGATTAAAGAAATAAGATTATCTAAAGAAAAAAAAACAAAATTATATGGTGTGGCTGTCTTACATGCTTATGTCTCATGTGAAGTGCTGATACCCCTATCAGTGGTGTACTGAGCAGTTACATCTTACTGTTGATGTACGTATGCTCTGGTACACAGATGTCTTGTTGTCACAGCACTACAGTGAGATACAGAAATAAAAACAAATTCAATAAACACATAAATAAATTAGAACCAAATGAAACAATTCAAAGAAATAATGAAAGTAAGAGCTGGTTCTTTGAGAAAATCAACAAGATAGAAAAACCATTTCTCAAACTAACTAAAAGGTAGAGGGAAGCTATCCAAACCAGCACAATCAGAAATGAAAAGGGGGACATAATGACAAACATTGAAGAAATTCAAAGAATCTTTAGGACTTACTTCAAAAGCCTATACACCACAAACTTTGAAAATCTAAGTGAGATGGACAATTTTCTTGATAAATTCCATTTACCAAAACTAAACCAAGATGAGGTAAATAGATTAAATTGTACTACATCCCCCAAAGAAATAGAAGCAGTCATCAAAAGTCTCCCTGCCAAAAAAAGCCCAGAGCCTGATAGCTTCAGTGCAGAATTCTACCAGACCTTCAGAGAAGAGCTAATATCAGTATTCTTCAAACTATTCCATGAAAATAGAAACAGGAGGAACATTACCAAACTTATTCTATGAAGCCCCAGTCACCTTGATACCTAAACTACACAGACTCAACAAAAAGGAGAATTTCAGACCTATCTATCATAGATAGATTGACTGAAATGTACTCAATAAAATACTTGCAAACCAAATCCAAGAATACATCAAAGATATCATCTACCATGACCAAGTAGGCTTCATCCCAGGCATGCAGGGGTGGTTCAATATATAGAAATCCAACAGTGTAATTTACCACATAAACAACAGAAGAAAAAAAAACACATAATTATCTCTTTAGATGCCAAAAAAGCATTTGACAAAATCCAACACCCGTTCATTTTTAAAATCTTGGAAAAGAGAGATCAGGGATACAAGACACATTCTTAAACATAGTAAAGGCAATATACAGCAAGCCTATAGCCAACATCAAACTCAGTGGAGAGAAATTTAAATCAATCCCACTGAAATCAGGGACAAGGCAAGGCTGTCCATTCTCTCCGTATCTCTTCAACATAGTACTTGATGTCCTAGCTAAAGCAATAAGACAACTTAAGGAGATCAAGGAAATACAAATTGGAAAGTAAGAAGGCAAAGTATCACAATTCACAGATGATATAGAAGTAAACATATGTGACCCCAAAAATTCAACCAGAGAACTCCTCCAGTTGATAAACACCTTCAGCAAAGTAGCTGGATACAAAATTAACTAAAAAAAAAAAAATCAGTAGCCCTCCTTTATACAAAAGATAAAAGGGCAAGGAAAAAAATGGAAACAACACCCTTTACGGTAGTCACAAATAATGTAGAGTACCTTGGTGTGACTCTCACCAAGCAAGTGAAAGACCTGTTTGAAAAAATTTCAAGTCTCTGAAGAAAATTATTGAAGAACCTATCAGAGGATAGAAAGATCTCCTATGCTCATGGATCATTAGGATTAACATAGTGTAATGGCCATCATGCCAAAAACAATTTACAGATTCAATGCAATTCCTATCATAAAAACAACACAATTCTCTACATACCTTGAAAGAACAATTCTTGATTTTATATGAAACAAAACCCAGAATTGCTAAAACAATCCTGTACAATAACAGATCTTCTGGAGGTATCTCCATCTCTGATCTCAAGCTGTACTATAGAGCAACAGTAATAAAAACTGCATGGTACTGGCATAGAAACAGAATGGTGGATCAATGGAATCAAATAGAAGACTCAGAAATAAACCCACACACCTATGGATACTTGATTTTTGACAAATGAGCCAAAACCATACAATGGAAAAAAGGCAGACTTTTCAACAAATGGGGCTGGTCTAACTGGATGTCGACATGTAGAAAAATGCAAATAGATCCATGTTTATCAAGCTGCACAAAACTAAAGTCCAAGTGGATCAAAGACCTCAACATAAAGCCAGACACACTAGATCTGATAGAAGAAAAAGTAGGGAAGAGCCTAGAACTCATTGGCACAGGAGACAACTTCATGAACAGAACACCAATAGCACAGGCTCTAAGATGGACAATCAATAAATGGAACCTCATGAAAGTGAAAGTCTTCTGTAGAGCAAAGGACACTGTCATCAGAACAAAACAACAGCCTACAGGTTGGGAAAGGATCTTTGCCAACTGTATATCTGACAGAAGGCTAATATCCAGAATATAAAGATATTAAGAAGTTAAACACCAACAAACCAAGTAATTTAATTAAAAAATGAGGCACAGAGCTAAATAGAGAATTCTGAATAGAGGAATATTGAATGGCAGAGAAACAAAGAAATGTTCAACATTCTTAGTCTTCAGGGAAATGTAAATCAAAACAATCCTGAGATTTCACCTTACACCCATCAGAATGGCTAAGATAAAAAACTCAAGTGACAACACATGCTGGAGAGGATGTGAAGAAAGGGGAACCCTCCTCCATTGCTGGTAGGAATGTAAACTTGTACAACCATTTGGAAATCAACCTGGTGCTTTCTCAGAAAATTAGGAATGGTGCTACCTCAAGATCCAGCTATACCACTTCTAGGCATATATCCAAAATATGTTCACCTATACAAGGACATTTGCTTAACCATGTTCATAGCAATTGTACTCATAAAAGCCAGAAGCTGGAAGCAACCTAGATGTCCCTCAAGTGAAGAATGCATATAGAAATTGTGGTACATTTACACAGTGGAATACTACTCAGATATTAAAAATAAGGAAATCATGAAATTTGCAGGCCAATGGGGGGAGCTAAGAAAGATCATCTTCAGTGAGGTAACCCAGAAACAGAAAGACACACATGGTATATACTCACTCATAAGTGGTTCTTAGCTATGTAATATAGGATAAACATACTAAAATCTACACTCCTAAAGAAGCTAAACAACAAGGAAGACCCTGTGGGAAGACGGTCAATTCTCATTCAGAAGGACAAGTGTGATAGCCATCAGAAGCAGGAAAAAACAGGGAACAGGCCAGGAGACCACCACAGACAGCCTCTGAAAGAATATACTGATAGAGGTATCAAAGCAGAGGCTGAGACTCATAGCCAAACTTTGGGCAGAGTGCAGGATATCTTATGAAATAAGGGAGAGAGAGAGAGACCTGGAAAGGACAAGAGCTCCAAAAGGAGACCAACAGAGCCATAAAATCTTACCTGTGGGGATCCTACAGAGACTGATACTGCAACCAAGGAAAATGCATGGAGAGGACCTAAAACCTGTCCTCAAATGTAGCCCATAGACTCAGTCTCAGTTCCTAGTAAGGGAATCAGAGGCTTTCTCTTTAATAAACTCAGTGACAGGCTTTCTAGTCACCTTCCCCTGGGGTAGGAGGTGTAGCCTTGCCAGTGCACAGAGGAAGACAATGCAGGCAGTTCTGATGAGACCTGATAGGCTAGGGTCAAATAGAAAGGGAGGAAGACCTCCCCTCTCAGTGGACTAGGGGAGGGGTATAGGGGAAGAAGAGGGAGGCAGGATGGGATTGGGAAGAGAAGAGGGAGGGGGCCACAGCTTGGATACAAACTAAATAAATTGTAATAAATGATAATAAAAAATGGAAAAACGGCATACCAGCCACAACAATTCTAGATTTAAGTCAAAAAGTCCAGAAATAGCAGCTGCAACAAAAGAACTAGCACTACTAATTGTATATTTCACTTGCATCATGTATTACTAACCTGATGACAGTATATGAAGGTCATTATATGAATGTCAAAAAGCAGACTTGGTTACATTACCATTGCTGTACTCAAGGCATAGGCATCCCTTTGTAGACAACAAACTGAGTGAAAGATTTCTGAATGGGAAAACTTACTAGAATGGTGAGGAGATATGACAAGCCAAACGCCGAGGCATCACCACTTCAGGGCCAACTCTCTGTTCCTGATGTGTCTTGACACCTAAATTTCTGAAAAACAACTGCCAACCCTTTCAGCTTTTTAGAATATAATCATTTAATTTACCTATCACTAAGCAAAAAAATAATAATATATTGACACCCATTTCAGTTTTTGCTTAAGGCTACTGTAGTTTAAGATTTCTGCTCTGTCCTGGAGAAAGTTAATAGTAATTTTTCTTTATATTAAAAGACAATAGTTAAAAATATATTGCACATAGATAACTACTCCAAATGTTGTGATTATTACTATTAATATATTTATCTTGAGACATATTTATTAATTTCCTGTTATATAGAAGTCATTCCTAGATTACAAGAAACTCAAAAATAAATAAAGTGTATATCTGATTTTAAGGACCACAGACAGCACTGTAGTTTATAAACACTGTACAAAACTCTGACACCAAGTATACTGTATCATAGCAAGTGCTATTTTAAAAAGCCAAGGCACTGCGGTCACTCTATTTGTTTGTATAATTCAAATATTAAGCCATTCTCTTCTTAATATTAACATTAAGATTAACATTAAAATATTAACATTCTTTTCTTGAATCCATATAAAAACAAAGAACTACATTTTAATCGGGCTTTTCCTAAACGATTAGCTCACTTAAGGTTTTGGATGTAAGTTGGATATTACCTTAAACAACCGATTAAGCAGATCAAAGAAAAATTGAGTTCATTGTTATTAATGTCTTAAATGAAAGAACTTAAACACCACAACAGTGTGTTTTCCAAGATGTTAAAACCTTTATACAAAACACAAGCCTGCTGCATTTTCAGTGAAAAATGAAAGTTAGAGTATTTCATTTCTTTTCCACAAAAAGCTTTGTAGTTTAGAAATAGCTTTTGAATTAAATGACCAGATTGTTGCTAAGCAACATTGTAAAGCAATTTTTAAATATGGAGATATCCCTACAGTGTAAGCCTGCGTGCAATGTCCATGGCAACGTGTCTGACTTTTTCAGAGACAAGTCCATGGCTTTACAAAACAATCATTTTAAAATTATTTTAGAATTATTATGTAAATATGTGAATATTCAGATAAAGTAGAGGGTTGAATATAAAATTCTAAGTAAATCTCAGTAATGATTGGATATTACTAATGAAAAGTTTGGCTATTCCTTATCTGCATCAGTGTGCCAGTGCATAAAACTTTCATAACTAGTTTTAGTTTTAACATTTGCAGTGTTCTCAACAAAAAAGCCCTTAGATGTTCTGGGTCAATGAACTTGCCCTAGAAATAGAGCTCTTTACAGATGTTTCTGGAAAACTAACTAAAAAAAAATGTCTAAGCGACATTACTTTTTAGTGTTATTTTTATCAGGTATTTATTCCATAATAAATGTAGTTTTCAGTAGACCACTAGTGTACAAAACTGTTCTTGGCATTTAACCCAAAAAAGACCCAGTTTTCATAGAGTTATCAGTTGTAAGCATAGTCCTTAGTGGTCACAGGAAAAGCCTTGAATTACTTGTCTGTGAAAACTCTAGTCTTCTGTTTCTTCAGAGATAACCATAGGGTGAAGCTGGCAAATGTCACATAGTCACTGGGAGGAGTTGGGTCTATAATACTATCCAATTCAAGACCCACTGTGAAGTCCTAACCTGGAATATTTAGTTGAGCTATTATACAGGCACATAAGAACTTTTTCCATGCAAAATTTGCAATACAAGACAAAATAGTAATTTATACTGGGAAATATCTTCCATGGGTAGTGAAATAGGAAATTTGGGTTTGAAGTAGGTAAAGTCAAAAATAGGCAAGAAATATCCCCAAAATTGTCTAGCTCTTTGACATAATGTAGATGACTTTGTTGCTTAAAATTATTTTGTCTACAGAATTTATTTGACTGATGGTTAGATTAATTATTTATGGCAACAGTAAGCTGTCATATACTGCCATAAATGTAATTCTCAAGCAATTATGCTTGATGTCAGAGTGCTTTGTGGTTTTGGTATCTTTGATATGTGGGTCACTTCAAGCCAAATAAAACTCATTGCAACGTTTACATAATTATATAGTTTTCTATGTTAGGATAACACACAGCTTGCTTTACAACAGTAATGTAAGTGCCAGTTAATAGGGGAAATTTACAAAATGTGAGTCAACTGAAGTAGTGTTTAGGGAATAATGATAAAATAGTAATTTGGTAAGACCTGTGGCAAAAAGGCAATAAACAGTAAATAGTGTATTTATGCTGATTAAAAGACACAAAGCTGCACAACATTGAACAACACATGTCCTGTTCATTCTTTCCCTCAGTTTCCTTTTGTTTCTGATGAAATAGTTTCTCAATCAGAAAGTATCATGATCTAAACAAGATTATTTTCATTAACAAGACTTTGCTATCAATATCACATTCCAAATAGAAGTTAGAGTGTAAAATTGAGTAAAGAGAATGAAACATCTCATTGGGTCGCTACGGTAGTTGGTACGTGGTCACAAAGTTGACAGCACTAGATATTCAACAGTCCCTTTATGTCACATGAGAATAGACAGAGAAATTTTAAAATATTTTAGTCCCTAGGAACAATTACGAGGTGGAAAATTTAAATATAGCTCGAAAGCAAATTTCCCAGTATCTTACAGTATGTTTTTTAATGTGGATATATTGTTACACAACTCAATAAGTCAGCTCATGTTGCTGTAGTGAGTACCCAAAGCAATTGACCTATGTAACTTCAAAAGTCTTGTAAAGGAATACAGTGTATACTGACTACCTGAAGTAAAATTTTCTATTTAGTTCAATTCTACTACGACTTCTAGAGACATTATTTTAATACAGTGTGTTCCCAGGCAACTGAAACAGAAGAATTATATGCATTTAATTTTATAACACAGATAAGTTCATCTGAGTGCTGCAATCCTTAAGGTTGACAATAGAAAAAAATAAGACATGCTCACACTTGCACATGTTTCTTAAAGGTAGCTATTTAATGTAGCATAAACTTTAGCACGTGTGTAGTTTAAAAACTGAATTAAATTAGATAAGAAATATGATTATAATCAATGGTGTACTCTTAGACACACATAGAAATAGAGAGATACATGAAGAAAGACTCATAGACATGATACTCAAGGTTTCCTACAGAAAGTATTTTGTCCAGTGCAGAAGAATACCAATACCTTGAAATACCAATGTCTATGAATACTCGATTTTTGACAAAGAAGCCAAAACCATTCAATGGAAAAAAGACAGCATCTTCAACAAATGGTGCTGGTCCAACTGGATGTCCACATGCAGAAAAATGAAAATAGATCTATATTTATCACCCTGCACAAAACTAAAGTCCAAGTGGATCAAAGACCTCAACATAAAACCATATACTCTAAATCTGTTAGAAGAAAAAGTGGGGAACAGCCTAGAACTCCTTGGCACAGGAGACAACTTCCTGAACAGAACACCAACAGCACAGGCTCTAAGAGCAACAGTCAATAAATGGGACCTCATGAAACTGAAATGCTTCTGTAAAGCAAAGGACACTGTCATCAAAACAAAACGACTGCCTACAGATTGGGAAAGAATCTTCACTAACCCTTTATCTGACAGAGGACTAATATCGAGTATATACAAAGAACTAAAGAAGCTGAAAAGCAGCAAACCAAGTAATCCACTTAAAAAATGGGGAACAGAGCTAAACAGAGAATTCTCAACAGAGGAATATCGAATGGCAGAGAAACACTTAAAGAAATGCTCATCCTCATTAGCCATCAGGGAAGTGCAAATCAAAACAACCCTGAGATATCACCTTACACCCATCAGAATGGCCAAGATGAAAAACTCAAGGGACAACACATGCTGGAGAGGTTGTGGAGAAAGGGGAACCCTCCTCCACTGCTGGTGGGAATGTAAACTGATACAACCACTCTGGAAATCAATCTGGCGCTTTCTAAGACAATTAGGAATAGTGCTTCCTCAAGACCCAGCTATACCACTGCTAGGTATATACCCAAAGTTTGCTCAAGTACACAAAAGGGATATTTGCTCAACCATGTTTATAGCAGCATTATTTGTAATAGCCAAAACCTGGAAACAACCCAGATGTCCATCAACGGAGGAATGGGTACAGAAATTGTGGTATTTTTACACAATGGAATACTACTCAGCAATCAAAAAGGAGGAAATCATGAAATTTGCAGGCAAATGGTGGGATCTACAAAAGATCATCCTGAGTGAAATATCCCAGAAGGAGAAAGACAAACATGGTATATACTCACTTATATAGACCTATAAGATATGATAAACATAATGAAATCTATACACCTAAAAAAGACAATCAAGAGAGAGGACATGGGGTAAGATTATCAATCCTTGTTTAGAAAGACAGATGGGATGTGCATTGAACATAGGACAGGAGTCTACTGAGCACATTTGAAAGACTCTAACTAGCAGTGTTTTCAAAGCAAAGACTCATGACCAAACCTTTGGCAGAGTACAGGGAATCATAATAAAGAAGGGGAGTTAGTCTGATGAGGAAAGAATAGGAGCTCCACAAGGACCAAATATATCTGGGCACAGGGTCTTTTCTGAGACTGACATTCAACCAAGGACCATGTATGAATGTAAACTAGAACCTCTGCTCCGATGTAGCCTGTGGTATCTCAGTAACCAATTGGTTTCCCATAGTGAGGGGAACAAGGACTATTTCTAACAGGAACTCAATGACTGGCTCTTTGGCCTCCCCACCCCCCCCAAGGGAGGAGCAGTCCTGTTAGGCCACAGAGGAGAGCTTTGCAGCCAGTCCTGAAGATACCTGATAAAACATGATCAGATGAATGGGGAGGAGGTTCCCCCTATTAGTGGACTTGGCAAGGGGCACGGTGGAGATGAGGGAGGGAGGGAGGGACTGGGAGGGAATGAGGGATCGGGACATGGCTGGGATACAGAGTTAATAAAATATAACTGATAAGAAAAAAAAATAAAATTCAAAAAAAAAAGATGTTTTGTAACGGTAGCACAAATGGAGCAATGCAATACCTCAGCTTAGAATAAATCTTGTATAGATACTCAAAAAAAAAAGTCTCCAGCTTCTCAAAGGTCAAGACTAGTATTTACATTCAAGGAAAGAAATTGACATCATACTATATTAATTTAATATCACTAATTACATTAAAGAAAGATCATATGAATAATGTGTGGCAGAGAAGACATTTCTATTATTACTATTACCATTTCTATTATTAATAAATGATTTTATTATGATTCTTAAATAGCACAGAAAAATATTCCACCTTTCCATGGAGCTAGCTCTGACCCTGGTTAAAAATAATATAAATCAACTTTAAAACAAGCAAAGGTAATAAGTTTCCTCCTACTTTCTGGGTCAAGAATTCCTTTGCAATTAATTTGAAAACTAGGACAATATCAGTCCTACATCAGCAAACCTCAAATTGTAGCCAAACCTGGATATTAAAAAAATAATATTACTAGAAGAAGAAATTAGTGGTTATGAATGGTATGAAGTACAAAACAGAATAATGGGAGGCCTCTCTAATTGGGGAGAAGACAGTGATGTCAACACAGAAGGAGAAGGAAGAATTAGGTTCTAAACACACTAAAGTGGTCTTATAAAGCTCCCAAAATCATATATTTTTTAATTTACCTACAATAAGGACTATATGTATGTATCTATACATACACACATTTTATGTATAAAGTTTAGACTCTTGGGTTAATAATGCTCTTCCAAAAAAACATAGACTAGAAAAAAATCCCAGCACTAGGCAAACAAAAACCCTTTTCAAATGGTTGGGCAGGATAGTCTAGGTGATGTACAATATAGATTATCAATGTAGCCCTCAGTTGCCTCTCAAGAAGTGAGGTTTGGTTTCTGCTCACTTAGTATACAAAACTTGGATGATTCTAGCTGGATATGACCCGAAAGCCTTATTACCTGTGCTCTAGCTTTCATGGTTCCAGAAAATACTATGAAAGCTTCCAAGGGAGAGAAGCAATTAAACAGCCCTATCCAGCTGCAAAATCTATGAACTACAACAATGAACAACATGGCAAGAGATACCAAAAGTTGTGATTATTAGCACCCGTGTGTTGGTGGTGGTTGCAGGATATTTGATCACACCATGAACAACGACTTTGTGTTGCTTACTGGAAAAAATTATTTCTCGTTGTAGTGTGGCTCAACCCTAGCACACATCTTTAATCCAAGAGCGTTCTGCTTCAATATTGGAAACAGGATTAAGTAAAGTCAACCATAGGTCAAGAGGCAGAGCAAGCAACCAGTTGACAGAGAGTGAAAATAGGAAAAAAGAAAACATTAAGAGGAATTCAGGAGGATAGATAGAGAGACACACAGAAAGTAGAAGAGAGGAACATTCAGTTTGAGGGTTTCTGAATATGGCGTGGGGAAGGAGCATTGCTTCTTCTGGGCCATTGGCTGAGAAGGAAGATCAGTTGGCTACTTTTTCTGCCTCTCTGAGCTAGCAGGCTTTCACTCCAGTATCTGGCTCTGGAGTCTTTATTAGTAATATTGAATGTTTGAGATTTTGTTTAAAACAAGTGGTAACCAACCCCTATTTAATTGAATTCAAAGCACACTCAGCAGAACAGAAATCATGCTTAGTACCAGCAGACTTAGCCAAGGGCTAACAAGGTCATAGGCTTTAAAAAATCTACTACCACCATTTGTAGTAAATCTCACCTTATACACACAGAGAAGTGTAGTTAACACTCTTCATTAAAGCAGCATCACTTCTGAGCAAATTAAGACAATCACAGAAAACCAAAAGTGAAAACAACAATGTAGTGATCAATGGATAGTGGGGAGCCCAGACACAAAGGGATGCATCTACATCACAGCTCCAGCATCTATGATTCAAGAAACACTGCAGTAGCACGGCAAGAAGATTTTAAGAGCTAGAATACAAAAAAGTCAACTGTGAAACAGTGTCTCCTATACATGGCTGCACACACAAGGACAATATCAAAAAACCTGTTTACATGAAAGGGGAAAGCTTTGTGAAGGCCCACCTGTAAATGGTGTTTTTATTTCCTCAGGTAAGGGGATGAGGTTAGAGCAATACCCAAGCTTTATGAATACATGGCTTGGGCTGAGCTCAGAGATTTTCTTTCTAACTCTCCCTAGGGCTAGGCCTGGAAGCTTCTAGCCTCCATACAATCTAATCTTCTGTAAGTCCAGACTTTTAAGGCTTCAGGTTCCAGCCTCCAGTCTGCTAACATAGGCCTAGAATGTTTTCAGCCTCTGAGACATACTGCTGAATAAACTCTTTCCAGTTATTTCTGAACTCTGGCTGGCTGGCTCAACTCAGCTGTTCTGCCTCACTGGCTCCAAGCTGACTGATTCACACTGTCACCTTTTGGCTTCTCACTAAATTGCTCTGCTTTGAAAAAACTGCCTCTGAACTCCATGAATTGAATTGCAACAAACTGCCTGCACTGAACTCAACTAAATTGCAGCAACTGGCTGCACGAACTCTACTGTATTCCTGTGCTGTACTCTATGCCACTGATGGAAATGTTCGCATAAACTCTTTTGTTCTCTCTCTCTGATGCTCCTATGTAGATTCTTTTTCCAGTCTGTTGTAGCAAATTAATAGAGTGTTGGACTATATTATATTTATTATAGCCCTATGATTATCACAGTGGTATTAACCCACTATCACCTTCCCATTTGGGGTACAGCCTTGCCAGTGTACTAAGGAAGACAATTCAGCCATTCCTGATGAGACCTGATAGGCTAGGGTCAAATAGAAGGGGAGGGGGACCTTCCCTATCAGTGGACTAGGGGAAGGGTACAGGGGGAAAAAAAGAAAAGGGGATGGGATTGGGAGGATACAATAAAGAGGGACACAGTCAGGATACAAATTAAATAAATAGTAATAAATGATTAAAAAAATTAAAAATAAGAAAGAGGCAAAATGGAAGCCAGGTGTGGTGGCACACATCTGTAATTCCAGCACTCAGAGAGGCAGTGGCAGGAGGATCTCTGTGAGTTCAAAGTCAGCCTGGCCTACAAAGCAAGTCCAGGACAGCCAAGGTTACATAGAGAAACCCTGTCTCAAAAAACAAACAGACAAAAAACAAAAACCAAACAAACAAAAACAAAAACAAAAAGAGCTGACTAGGAAAACAAGAGCCTTTCAGACAGAATTTCTTTTGACCTGGTATAGAAGGATGTACAGTGTTCAGGAGTATGAAGAACTAATTGTTAAAATCAGAGAGTTCTGTAAGGGCTTGGTTGCTTAATCAAAGTATCTATCTATTATGGATGGGCCAATCAGATATATAATAAAACTTGAGATCTAAATGTTTCAAGAGCATGTAGATTGACATCTAGAGTGGTAGCTCAATTGACAGTGTTTGCTTGGCATCCATGAGGCTTTGTGTTCAATAGCTGGAACCACAGTACACTCAAATAGGGCCAATGGTAACAATGGGCAGATGCAGCAGCAGCTCGTTTCTAGAAGAGGAAACTGCAAAAGCCTACCTGCACACAGCACATCCAGGAAGAGTGGGCTGATTCTCTTAGACCAGGAACTCTGAACAGGTCAGAGATTCTATCTAGATATTTGTTTTCTGTTCCTTTGTTTTCTCATTTGTCTTTTCACAGCCCAGACTGGCTTTAATTTTTTTTTTAATATAGCAGGCCATTTTTAGGGTGAGATGTGGTGAATTCTTTACCAGTGACATCATCAAAAGAAGAAAAAAAATAGCAAAACCAAATCATCTCCAAATAACCACTAATTAGGGATAAACTAATCAAATGGCCAGAATTTATTGGGCTATCTCATTCAGACCACCGCTGTTGTTGATTATTAATATTTATTATTGATTTATCTGTTAGTTAAACAGTGATTATCCCTAAACCAGCTATATACCCAAATCACCACATAGAGACTATGATTTATTTAACTAACCTAGACCACAATTCTGGGCAATAGCTACTCCAACCTCAACCTCCAAGCCCTGATAGTTTCTTATCATTCAGATTTCCCATGTTATAGTTGCTTTTAGTAGTATCTTAGGCCCAGTTCATCTCTTCTCATGGTTCCAAGTCCTCCCCTGACAATCTCTCCTCTCCAACTCCACCACTCATTTCCTTTCTCCTCCCCTCCACACCAGGACATCCCACCCTATTCTCTCCATTGCACAGCATTGGCTGGTTGTTTATTGACAATACAAAAAACAAATGATGGCATTTTTACACAAACTTGAGACAGGTGATACTTAGAATAAACATCACAATGCAATGTCCAGATTGAAACCAGATAGTGGGGGAGAGAAATCAGCTTTTGAATGAACAAAGGTAAATTATATACATTCCACAGGAAGAGTATACCAACACATATTTATCAACATACATATATGTATATACACAAATCAGCAAATAAAAAGAAGTTGTCAATATAGCTTAACAAAAGTATGAGTACTGTTTTTAGATCAGAGAAAAATATTACAATATGTTGAAAGAAAAAAAGCTTTGTCCCAACTTTAACAAAAATTGCCTGTATTCACCACAGTCAATTGCCTATATTTTTCCATTAATTTTAAAAATACATTTAAATGTAATCCATAAGAAGAAAATATTCTAAAAATAGAGTATAATCATCACAAGGACAAACATATATTCTAAGTCCTGTAAAGAAACAGAATTATGGAAACATAAATAATGATATATGTCCAAGAATACAATGTGTGATATTTTCAAATTAGTACGTACAATCCATTGAAATTCTGCTAGTACACACCAAATGGAATTTTGCCGTGCTCCTTTAGCTTGATCTCATGAAGGCTAATTGAGACCCAGGTGTGAGATGTCATTGGAAAGTTTACTCTCACAGAAAGCAGGCAGTTACAGTTTCAGCTGCTTAAGAGGCATTCAAATTTCAAGGACAGTTACTCTATTTCCTGAATGAAAAATGGGCAAAATCTTTACCAAGAAAGGTAGCAAATCATGAAACTGCAGCAGTGAAGGTACTTAATGTCAAGGAGGAAAAACAGTAGCAAATTCATGGATAGTATATAGAGCATTCTCACTCACCATGAAAATAAAATTCTCTTTCAAATTTTTTCAGTGTATTTCTGTTTTATCCATAAACTCATTTGCTTAAAGAAATTTTCACTAAATAAAATGTTCATATTAGAATTTTCATTTTACCTCATAATTATTAATGTTTGTATTTCTACTAACAAACTCATAGAGAAACATGTACATTCATTCATTTACTGAAACCGTTTTAATTGATGAATATAGTAAGTTTTTGAAAGAGAGAAAGTTTTCAAGGCCTTGGACATCAGGTAGTAGAAACACATAGAGATTGAATAATGAAATGTAATATGGGAAGTAGTACAGGAATAGATGAAAGCAGATTTTTGAGTAATAAATGTTGAGTTTAAAGAGAGGGTTTATAGTCATGTGAGTTTTGGCTAGTTAAGGGTATTAAATAATGAATATTGAACTTGAAATGTCTTGATGTCATAACTGAAGTGAGTTGTAGTTAAAGGATATTGAAAAGTGGGGTATTTGAATGGCGTGACAATAAGACAAAAGCCATTTCAAATTGGGAAATGATGAAATCAGTTAACATTTGGTGACAGAGGGCCATATGTAATTCTTCAGATTAGAAAGTCTGCTCTAAACCAAGTTATGCAAACTAGTTTAATCCAAGATACACACTTTGTTTAGTTGCAATACCATATGAAGTAATAATAGGTCTTTCCTTTGCTGTCTATGTAAGTCTTATTTTCCAATAACAGAATGTTACTGATTCTTATCACTAATGAACACATTAGTGTTTCTCTGGTTTTGATACAAGTTTTTCTGTACTATTCAAATTATATGTGATTAATGACAGGACTGTTTTTTTTTAATTTTATTAATTACAATTTATTCACTTTGTATCCCCCCCCTGTAGCTCCCTCCCACCTCCCCTCCCAAACTCACCCTCCCTCCCTCCCTTTTCTCCATTCATGCCCCTCCCCCAGTCCACTGATAGGGAAGGTCTTCCTTCCCTTCCTTCTAATCTTAGTCTATCAGGTCTCATCAGGAATGGCTACATTGTCTTTCTCTGTGTCCTGGTAAGGCTGCTCCCCCCTCAGGGGGAGGTGATCAAAGAGCAGGCTAATCAGTTCATGTCACAGGCAGTCCCTCTTCCCATTACTATGGAACCCACTTGCACAATGAACTGCCATGGGCTACATCTGTGCAGGGGTTCTAGGTTATCTCCATGACTGTTTTTAAATTATAAGGATTTTAATAAACCCTGCTAATCACAGCCTTTCTTTTTTGGGATTATCAATATCTTGTTACTTTTTATCCATACAGCTTGTGGGTTTTTTATAGATGTCTCTTGATCCTCTGCAGTCTATTTGGCATTAAAGATGTAGTCCACATTCTCAGGGAAACAATTATTAGGAAGAGTACAGAGAGAAATATCCCAATAAATGAGGCAATTTCATTTCAGCCAGTGAAATCTAAAAGTGGGAAAATTCGTTGACTAGAAAAAAAGCAATGGGAAACCTGCTGCAAGCTTAGTTTATGATTGCTTTGTCCTTCATAGTGAGACAGAGCTGAGATCTATGGAGGTAACCACTAAACATAAAAACTCCACTCATTTTGCATGCCTCTTTTGGAGATATTGATTTTGATATGAAAATTGCACAGTGGTTTTTGAAACCAGAATATCCCCCAAATTGTTTATGCCATCAATTCAAGGAAAAGTGAAATGAAATGAACGGAGTAATTCTTTTTGTGATCTGCAAACTGACAAATCAATTACCTATTTATGTTCTGCCGTGAGATCTGCTAATGCCAAAAATGAAAGTACTTTGGCTTTTCTTTTAGTTTTTGCTGATATTGGATAAGGGAGAGTCTGAACTTTTATTGATATTATTACTCTTAATAAATATTTACATAGTGTTAATAAGGGAGAATTAAATTGTGTCAGGAATGAAAAGTCATACTTTCTTTTCACCAAACACACACAAAAAATATTTCAAGTTGAATTGTCAAGTGCATAAATTATTTGTTCAGATAGTAATAGCTCAGGTGGATGGGGGAGAGGTTTATGAATTTCCTAAACCAGCTGAAGGACTATTGGCTGCTGACAGTTGTTGAAAAAGGAAGAGTCAGTTTTATTTTTGTAAAGGATGTGGCCCCTGACAGACTACCCATGAAGCAGTAAATGGTCCTACACCAATGCACTTAAAATTAGCACTAATTGGATTCAGATGGTGTTAAAGAAAGAGCACATGAAACTGAAAAGGAAAGTGACAGAGAAAGAGGGTAGATAATGGAGGATGTTTGATAAAAATACATTATTCATGTATGAAATTGTGAAACAATATGAAAACAGAAAACAGCATGAAAAACTGAAAATTAACAATATGGTAAAAAAAATGATCTAGGATATGGTAACACAATTCAACATACTGTAACTGCACAACTATTTTTAAAGATAAGACTTTATCAGAATTTTTCAATTGTCGTTTTTACCAACTTTCCCATAAACCTGATTTCTAAATCTCCACTTCAACACCACACACCTTGGTTGCTTGATATAGAAAAGTTAATTTGGAACTGAGCTAGAAGTTTCCTCCCACGATAGCTTTCTTTTATACTGCCACTTTTCCAGTCATTCTTTCATAGATGGACATTTGGCTTATTCATATGGCTTCACAATTGCAAATGAAACTATTGTGATCCCTTAAGATGAAAGCATAAACGGATTTTTGAGATCCTGATGTCACGTGTTTATGATGTGTCCCTCAGTAATAACTGCACCACTTTACATTCCCACAACAGTGTGCAATTATTTCCATTTCCATTTGCTTTTATTTTTTACTCTACCAGTGTTTTTTTCTTATTTCCTCTGCTTATGTTTAATGTAACTTACATGGTATATAAATGTACATTACAAAGTGTTTATTAGTTATTGGACTCTCTAGGATATAAGCCCCATAAGTCAGGAGAGTCAGACTCATAGGAGGAATGAAAATATTCTCTAGTATAATCTAGACTACTACTATCATAGACACAAGATAAAAACATCAAAAAGTAAAATGAGAAACGAGATATTGACTTTAATAGAAAACAAACTCAATAATTGATATACCTTTAATTGGTTTTCTGAACATACCAGGATGAATATTCTCTACTCTTCAGGGGGTGGAAAAAGGTCTCTATTATTGGAGCATTGGCTGCATTAAAATGGTTTGCTCTCCATATATACAACTGAAATCAATAAATAATGTTTATTCTTATTCTGTGATTTGAGTGGATTAAACCTCAATGGGTGGATTCTGATCTATGTTAAATTCCTACTCTAGTCAAGTTTATGATATTGTATTGTATTGTAATACAATGTAATAATTACACATATGATAAGTAAGAGGTGGTCTCTAATTTCTTTTAAGAGTTTTAGCACAAATGAACAAAATTTTATAAAAATTTAATTCAACTTTATATTCTCTCTCTGATATGAGTTTTCTCTATTTCAAATTGATATATAATTTGAACTCAGTACATTGATATTTTATAACACTGTTTTAACTTGAATAATATAAATTAAACTGCTTTTAATTTGTATAAGAAGTATTCAATAAACTACTTATTAAATTAAGGACTATTTCTAACAGGAACTCAATGACTGGCTCTTTGGCCTCCTCACCCCCCAAGGGAGGAGCAGTCCTGTTAGGCCACAGAGGAGAGCTTTGCAGCCAGTCCTGAAGATACCTGATAAAACAGGATCAGATGAATGGGGAAGAGGTCCCCCCTATCAGTGGACTTGGAAAGGGGCACAGTGGAGATAAGGGAGGGAGGGACTGGGAGGGACTGGGAGGGAATGAGGGAGCAGGACATGGCTGGGATACAGAGTTAATAAAATGTAACTGATAAGAAAAAAATAAAATTAAAAAAATAATCATACATTTATTGGTTAGAAACAATTTTGTAAGTATTCTAAAATAAATTAAATTTGACACCATCATGCCTACAAACTTTCAAGCATCAATGGTCAATATTTTCAAATAAGAAATTCAGTAAAATTAATTTGTTTTGATATATATCATGATCTCAGTTTCTCATGTCTTCCAACTTCTAAAGAAAAGCATAGTCATAAATAAAATTATATATGACTACTTAATAAGTCTGATGATGCTTATAATTGAGATTAGTTAACCAATGATCAACTAGATGGCATACATATGTGTATGTAAATGACCTTTCCAACATACACACATATGCTCTTTTAACATCATGAAATGACATGAGTTATCCTTTAGTTTTCTCATTATAATTCTTGTATAAGTTATTTACTTTAATATAAAAAATTTTAAATGGTGGTCAAAATGTTTTAAATATCATAATTAAATTTATGTTTAAAAACTATAATCATACAAATATATACAATAATGTGCAAGATATATAAATACACTTTTACTAAGGCGGTACAACAGTTAACATGAGAATTCTGCTATTTTAAATGCTGAAATAATATATCAAATATAGTAGAATTAAGCTTATATTAAGGTTGCAATAACTCATCATTAGTATTAGGCAAGAGCTGTCCATTTTGTCATAAGTTACCATTTTCACATTTAGCTTGTGAGTTAACGCCAATCTACTTTGAGTTGGTCTAAGATATCTTTGAATTATATATATAGCTAGCAGACATATGACTTAAATAAGATATTTCCTATCTATAGCATGATATGAACAATTTATACTATTTCTTAAAATTAGCTTCCCTTTCATACTTAATATTTATTTTGTTATTATTTATTTATTTTTGCTTATTACAATTTACTTACTTTGATTCCCAGCTGTACCTCCCTACCTCATCCCCTCCTAACCCCTCCTCCCTCATCTCCTCCCATGCCCCTCTCTAAGTCTCCTGATAGGGGAGGTCTTCCTACCCTTCCATCTGACCCTAGCCTATTAGGTCTCATCAGGCTATATTGTCTTCCTCTGTTGCCTAGTAAGGCTGCTCCCATCTCATAGAGGGGTGATTAAAGAGACAGCCATTGAGTTCAACTTAGAGACAATCCTTGTTCCCATTACTAGGGAACCCACTTGGAGATTGAGCTGCCAGGGGTTTACATCTGTGAAAGAGTTTTAGATTATTTCCATGCATGATCCTTGTTTGGAGTATCAGTCTCAGAAAAGACCCATGTGCCCAGATTTTTTGGTTCTGTTGTTTTCCTTGTGAGCTCTGCTCCCACCCCACATCTTTTTATCTCCTCCTTCTTTGATAAGATTCCCTGCATCTACCCAAAGTTGGGCTATGAGTCTCAGCATCTGCTTTGACACCTTGCTGGGTAGAGTCTTTCAGATGACCTTTGGGGCAGGCTCCTGTCCTGTTCCCTGTTTCTCCCTCTTCCCATATCTATCCCGTTTGCCTTTCTGAGTGAGGATTGATCATCTTACCCAGGGTCCACCTTCTTGCTTAGCTTCTTCGGGTGTACAGATTTTAGTATGTTTATCCTATATTATATGTCTAATATCCACTTTTAAGTGAATATACACCAATTGTGTTTTTCTCCTTCTGGGATACCTCACTCTGGATGATTTTTTCTAGTTCCCACTATTTGCCTGCAAATTTCATGATTTCCTTGTTTTGAATTGCTGAGTAATATTCCATTGTGCAAATGTACCACAATTTCTGTATCTATTCCTCAGTTGAGGGACATCTGGGTTGTGTCCATATTCTGGCTATTATGAATAAAGCTGCTACAAACATGTCATTTTTTATTAAATTTTTATTTTTTTGCATTTTTAAAATTTTTATTAATTACGGTTTATTACTTTTATCCCCTCTGTACTCCCTCCCTCTTCCCCTCCAAATCCCACCCTCTCTCTTCCTCACCTGTGTCCCTCTCTCAGTCCACTGGAAAGGGAGGTCCTCCTCCTCTTCCCTCTGATCCTAGTCTATCATGTCTCATCAGGAGTGGCTGCATTGTCTTCCTCTGTGGCCTGGTAAGGCTGCTCTCCCCTCTGGGAAAGGTGATCAAGGAGCAGTCCAATCAGTTCATGTTAGAGACAGTCCCTGTTTCCATTACTATGGAACCCACTTGGATACTGAACTTCCAGAGGCTACCTCTATGCAGGGGTTCCAGGTCATCTCCATGAGTGATCCTTGGCTGGAGTATCAGTTTCAGAAAAGACCCCTGTGCCCAGACTTTTGGGATCTGTCGCTCTCCTTGTGGAGCTCATGTCCCCTCCAGGTCTTACTGTCTCCCACTTCTTTCATAAGATTCCCTGTACTCTGCCCAAAGTTTGGCTATGAGTCTCAACATGTGCCTCGATACGCTGCAGGGTAGAGCCTTTCAGAGGCCCTCTGTGGTAGGCTCCTGTCCTGTTCCCTGTTTTCTACCTCTTCTTATGTCCATCCTCTTTGCCTTTCTGAATGGGGATTAAGCATCTTAGCCAGAGTCCTCCTTCCTGATTAGCTTCCTTAGGTGTACCAGAAGCAGAAAGACACACAGGGTATATACTCACTCATAAGGGATACTAGACATATAATATAGGATAAATATACTAAAATATGTACACCTAAATTTTTATTTTTTATATTAATTACAGCTTATTCACTTTGTATCCCACCTGTAGCCCCCTCCTTTATTCCCTCCCAATCCCACCCTTCTATCCTTCCCTTATCTCCTCCCATGCCCCTCTCCCAGTCCACTGATAGGGGAGGTCTTCTTCCCCTTCTGTCTGACCCTAGCTTATCAGGTCTCATCAGGACTGTCTGCATTGTCCTTCTCTGTGGCTTGGCAAGCCTGCTCTTCCTCAATCATTTTTAAAATCAAATATGAAAGAAAAAATATGGTGTTTCCAATAAAATAAGGAATAACTTGTGCCACAAACCAATATTTTTTAGAGAAAATCAACATTCTCCCTTACCCTATATCTATTTTTCTTTTTCTCTTAAGTAACTTATTGCAATTTTTGCTGTGCATAGTTCAATAGTTTCATTAATTGCAGCACAAAACCTAACAGATGTATACAAACTCACGTAGGCATCATTTCAGAAAGAAATTAAAAGCTCCCCTAAATTGTAAGACTCAGAATTAAATTATTTTTCCTTTGTAGCATTCTTCAGCTTTTTCTGTAGAGAGACAACTGAAAACCGTATATGAATGTATTTAGGTCAAACATTGTGGCTTTCAGGCAAGGTTAGCACCAAATTGTTGTGGAGGGAAATAATATGAGTTTACACTTTCATAGCATTATTGAAAACTATTTTCAAAGCCATTGATTACTCCTTTTTGCTGGTTTTCAAGATTGTACTTTTATAACATTTCTCCCTTTCCCCTCCTTCCTCTAAACCTTCCTTCTATCCCTTCTCACTCGCCTTCAAATTCATGACCTTCTTTATCATCAGCTGTACATGTATTGCTAATATACAGTGTTGCTAATATAACCTGTTGAGTCCACATAACATTGCCTGTATGTCTGATTTCAAGGCTGATCATTTGGCACTGGACAGCTCATTGGTGTGCTCTTCCCTGTGGATTACTCCTCTTGCTTCCCTCTTGATTACTCCTTTTAAAGGAGTTTTGGTCCCCGAAGAGCAAACACAATATTAAAGGAATTTTGTTCTTCTGGGAGTGACAGGCAGGCCAGGATAGAGGCCAGAAAGAAGAGTATAATCACTAACCAAGTGTCACAGAGCTAAGGCTTGTAATAGCAAGAGAGGCAGGAAGTCAATTCCAGATGGATGTTCATGAGGCAGGAAAATTTGGTGCCATAACTCAAATATATAAGTCTTGCACTCTGTGTGGCTGACAAGACAGCCATCATAGAAACTCTGAGTGTTCTATTGGAAAGAGTTAGGAATGTCAGCAATATGAATTGTAGAGACTATAACAGGAGAAGAGATCTCTCTATTATTTTTTTTGTGTTGAAAAGAAAATCACAATTTAAAAGGAGACTATTATGTCATCATGTATGCCATCCTTAATATCTATTTGATGATACTATTTTCAGATTAATAGCACAAATGATATTCTTACTAGATACTGATTGCCAAGCTAGCTAGGAATATGATCTCCAGAGTCATTCTAACTCTAATTAAACCTATTCTTCACTGGTTGCACATTCTGTGAATTATAACAAATAACAAGTTTTTAGGAATCAGCATATTTACCTGGAAATATGATCAGTTAAACTTATAAATAATTAGTTATGTAACAATGTACAAAAATCACTTAGAAGAGTATATGAAATACAATTTACACACAAATAACTGTTATGTCATAGTCATAAAGAATATATTAATAAGATCTGTCAATGTCCAATAATGAATTGCAGGTAATTTTAATTTAATCTCAATAAACTGATTATACAGAAAAAGCAGCTAATGACAATAAAATATTTTAAATAAACTATTTGAAATGTTTCAACTACTAACTCTTAAATGAATAACTATGTATTACAAGGCTTTCATAAAATATTTCTCAAGACAAAAAAATAAAATTACTTTAAAACATGTATACATACACCTACAAATACATAAAACATATCAAAAAACACACAAAACTATCATGGATATCTCTGAGGAAAATATTTTGGTGTGTATGTGATGAAAAGAAATTTAATTTCTTTTTTTTAGTGTATTAGAATTTTTTCTACTGGCATTTTAAATGTCATTTTCAGTTTAATATACTAAATTTTTGTTTCTCTGTACATTTATATGATTATCTTAACTCAAAACATAAATTTTTGTTTTAATATTGTTTGCTATGCTTGATACAATCCTCAGAAATACAAGATGCGTGCTCAATTTTGTATGAGCATTAGAAAGCTGTTTAATTCTGGCATCGACACCTGTGTGCTAAGGTAAGGCAGGAAAACATGCCATCGATTGATGACCTGCCAGAGAAAGATTATCAGAACGTGCCTTGCCAAAAGGAGGTTTTCTGTCCCAGGTTATTTTAAAGTATGTAGTTTTCCCATACAGAAAGCTATATCGGGATTTTAGGACCATTGTTATCTCTGACATCAATGAGTCAAAGTATGTTTTGGGCAAATACAAGTCATACATCACAGGCTTATAATGGATGTTTTCATTCAAGGGAATAGGGTACCACAAAATGAAGAACAAACACAATTTTATTCCAAGGGGAAACAATAGAAAACTGAA
Organism: Psammomys obesus; assembly: GCF_907164565.1. NCBI lineage: Eukaryota > Metazoa > Chordata > Mammalia > Rodentia > Muridae > Psammomys > Psammomys obesus. The sequence goes on along the minus strand of NW_026596073.1, from coordinate 208,700 downwards.
AGCATTTTTCAATTGCAGCTTCTGGGAAAGCTGTAAAAAGAATGCTTTTTATAAAGTCTTCATACAGTTGACTGTATATATTAAAGAACATACACTTCTATTTCTTATTCTTAACATCTTTGCATCAATCATTATCTAATTTTAATCTTGTGATGTAAAAGCTCTCCAGAGCTATTTTAGCAGTTAGAGTTAGCACTAACAGTGGAGAATAATTTTAACTCTTCTGTCCTATAAGATGTAGTTTAAAAAATATAAATGGAAATTTTCAATCATTAGCCTAAACATTTAATAGAATCTATAGATGTGTTATTTTGTCTTTGTTAGAATATGTAAGCTATTTGTGTTCATGAAAAACAATGAAATGAGTTGATAAGATTTGTAATGATGAAAGAAAAATAATTTTGTCTTGTTATAAAAGTTTAATAATCTAATCAACATTTTCGGTACTTATAGGAAAATTTAATTTTCTTCAAGATAGAGTAGTTTTAATGGATTGAACAAATTAGATCCACTGTAATATCCTATATAAAAAGTTTGGTCATTAATAACTCTTCTCTAACAATGCTATTTGAAATATAATTTGCAAACTTGTATTTATGAAATAGCATCCTTATTCACCATAGAAATCAAGAAACAATTGCTCACAACATTACTATCTTTTAGATATAAGTTAGCTTTTAATAAAATCTGTTTAGAAGGACTCAAGGGAAAAGTATTGTCACATCTTCTTTTCAATTCCATGAAGGATTTAGAAGCCAAACATCCCTCAAATAAAAACATTTGTGATAACAACATGATCTTTCTTTCTTCCCAACTAACGAGCACATGATTATACAGAATACACACCACAATTCCCACACCTAGCCTGCAATCTAACCAGTTATGTTCACGGCTTCATAAATATCAGAATCTTAGACTCTTTCAACTTTACTTATTCCCACTCTTTCTCATATTCTTTTTTTATATATGTTTGCAATCTTACAGGTGATACTTGAAACATACTTTAATTTTCACTTTAGTTACTTGAAGCATCTTTACATATCTTTAAAGATTGTTATGACTGTATACGATCATCCAGAATGGTAGGTATTTGCTTTAAGCTATTTAAAGATATAATCCTACTATCATTTGGCCTCCAATATTGCTTTGAAGAAATGCTCTAACTTTCCGTTCCTCATTTCAAAACATTCTTTTTATGACTGCTTTAAATTTTTTCATCATTTTATGCTTACCTCGGCTTCTTTTTATGCTCTATTACCTCACATGCCTAGTTTTGTTACCTTTCAACAGCTTAGGAATGTTTTTTAGCAGCTTCCTTCTTAAATGTTATTATCAGCTCTCATTCTTTCTGTTTTCACTGGCAATCCAATTTCAAGGATTTTGAACTTATCTAGTGTATAGCTTATTGTTTTTTTATATTTCATATTTTATATACTGGCTTAGTCTGATTGTCTTTTTTTTCATTAACTCACTTTTCCACTTTGTCTAAAATTATTTTAGAACATACACTTCAGTTTCACAATCAATCCTCATATATTTATTTTTACAGATGTACATATTTATCTTTCTTATTGTAACGGAATATTCGTTTATCTTCAACTACATATTAGGTACCTTTGGCATCTAGTTACACATAACTTTAAAATGTTTTGAAATATATTTCTATCTTTATTTTTATTTAAATTATGCCTTAGGTAACTTACATTCGAATGTTAATGATATTGTATTTGAAAAAATATAGTACTAGATTAAAAGTATTGATAATGTTACCCTCTTTCCACAAGGCTTGACCTATGGTTTTCTTAAGCAGCTAGCCAAGGTGCTTTCAGACAGATTTCTATGGACTAACATGACTGAAATATAAAATACTATGCATGCTACCAGCACATGAAACAAGCTAAATAATGCAACTAGCAAGTTGATATTCCTCTAAAATCTTTTCCAATACCAGGAATACCTTTTCCAAAACAATTCAGAGGTTGTCTTAAACTGTATGAAGGCAACTTTTTTGGAGGGGAGGGGATAGTTTTTACAATCAAGTACTGTTTCTAACAATTTGAAATCAAGACTTAAAATTTAATTACCTCACTCAGGATGATCTTTTCTAGATCCCACCATTTGCCTGCAAATTTCATGATTTCTTTGTTTTAAATTGCTCAGTAGTATTCCACTGTGTAAAAGTACCACAATTTCTTTATCCATTCCTCAGTTGAGGGACATCTGAGTTGTTTCCAGATTCTGGCTATTACAAACAAAGATGCTATGAACATGGTTGAGCAAATGTCCTTATTGGGTACCTCTTTTGGGTATATGCCTAGGAGTGGTATAGCTGGATTTTGAAGTAGCGCTATTCCTAATTGTCTGAAAAAGCAACAGATTGATTTTTATAGTGGTTGTACAAGGTTACATTCCCACCAGCAATGGAGGAGGGTTTCCCTTTCTCCACAACCTCTCCAGCATGTGTTGTCACTTGAGTTTTAGATCTTAGCTATTCTGATGGGTGTAAGGTTAAATCTCAGGATTGTTTTGATTTGCATTTCCCTGGTGGCTAATGAGGTTGAACATTTCTTTAAGTGTTTCTTTGCCATTTGATAGTCCTTTATTGAGAATTCTCTGTTTAGCTCTGTAACCCCATTTTTTAATCATATTACTTGATTTGTTGCCTTTTTTAACTTCTTGAGTTCTTTATATATTCTGGATATTAGCGCTCTGTCAGATGTAGGGTTAGTGAAAATCCTTTTCCAATTTGTAGGCTGTCATTTTGTTCTGATGACAGTGTTTTTTGCTTTACAGAAGCTTTTCAGTGGTTGGCCCTTTGATTACCTCCTCCTGATGGGGGAGCAGCCTTGCCAAGCCACAGAGGAAAACAATGCAGCCAGTCCTAATGAGACCTGATAGGCTGTTATCAGATGGAAGGGGAGGAGGACCTCCACCATCAGTGGACTTGAATAGGGGCATGGGAGGAGATGAGGAAAGGAAGGTGGAGGTGGGAGGGGATCATGGAGGAGGCTACAACTGGGATACAAGTGAATAAACTGTAATTTATTTAAAAAAATTAAAAAGCAAATAAAATTTAATTATTCATTAAAGAACCAGTATTTTTGTCTCTCACAAGAAATGAAATACTTTTTATATTTTAAATCTACAAAACAGTGCCATATAGTTATTAAAAATACACACTGCTTTAAAATGAATATAAATAAATAGAATGTATTTTGGCTTGAAAACCGACTACTTACAAATTTGTTTAATATCTCAGGGCAAAAACAGAATACTTATGTAAAATAGTCAAACTATCTGGTGGTTGTATTTTCTTCTTTTTTTTTGTTTAGAACTTCATATGTGCATTACTCTTCATCAAACCCATTTGCCACCCCCTACCATGTGCTCCATCTACCTTCACTACTTTTCCCTCCTAACTTCCTGTGCTCTCCTCCACATTTCTGACTCCACTTACTGCATGGATGTATGTGATGCCTGTGGGACAATCTACTGAGGCATGGGTAGCTTTCCAGAGCCTACATGATGTACCTAAGCTCATGCAACAATCTCTCAGTATCCTCCAATTGCCAATAGCTTCTCAGGTACATGTAAAATTTTAAGAGACCCTGCCCTCCATGTGAAGACATTTGCTAGCTTGATTTTGTGAAGGTCTTGCACATACAGTTATAGCCACTGTGAGTTCATGTGTGCAACGACCTTGTCGTGTTCAGCAAATATTTTTTCTCTAAAGATGCCCACTTCTGGCTCCAAAAATCTTTTTGTTCCCTCTTCCATGATGACCCAAGGAAGAAGTGTCATAGAAATCGCATTTAGAAGTCTATATTCTGCATTTCCTATTCTCTGCACATTGACCAATTGTGAGACTCTGTATGGATCACCATTTATCCCAAAAAGAAGCCTTTCTGACAAAGGGTACAAAGACCTATGGATACAAACTTACAAACTTAGACAAGCATTTTATTATGGTGTCCATTTGGCAAAGTAATAGCATTAAGTTCACCCTAGGCCCAGTGTCTTTATTATTCATGGGATTTCGGGCCCAGTTTATAGTACCAGACATGAGTTCCATGCTATCATGTGGTGGTTGATTACTCTCGTAATGTTTGTGACACTACTGCACTGGTAGATCTTTTTAGCTTGGCCATTTGTGATTGTAGTTTGCAGTGTTCACACGTGGGTAGAATTATTGAATTCTTTTCTTGCTGGTAGTATAAATAAAATCTCCTAGCACGATGAGAACTATACAATAGAAATGAGAATTCCAGGTCAATACTTGCTTGATTTGTCTGTTTCCTGTGACTTAAGTAGGTATCATCTTCAGAATTATGATCCCACTGTAAAGTGCTGAAGAATAATAAAGAGTAATGAAATAGTCTGTCATGTCTAAGGACCTATGAGATTCCACTGACCAACAACTTCAAAAGTGGTAACCCATACCTAGCACTGGGCTTTTTGTTTGATAGTCTATAAAATTTGGGGAAGCATTATCTCCTTGTTATAGGGTAACTCCATTTAAACATCTTTTAGGAAAGCTCCCACTGTAATATATTTTTATATGACATTTTCAAAGGTCTTTTGTGTTAGTTATTGTTTCCTATATACCTTCTCTACCTCACCCTCTCGTTTGTCACACCACCCTTCTTATTTTATTCTCCACCTTCATGTTTCCTGAGTCTTATCTACTTCACCGTAAGTACCTGCTTACTGTTTCCAGTCTTCTCTATCTATTCCAAACTAAATACACATATCCTAAGTTTCAAATATAGCAGGCACATAGGAGATATAATGTGTGGCCTTTATCTGTCTGGATCAGGCTTACTTCAATAAGAATGTTTTTTTCCAGATCCGTCTATTTATCTTTACAATGGATCAAATTTTGTTTAGCATATGTACCACATTCTCATCATTCATGGATATCTAGGCTACTTTCATTTCCTGTCTATTGTGAATTGAGCAGGAATGGACAAGTATGAGTAAACATCTAAGTGGTAGGATATGAAGTCCTCGAAAGAATACATTTGTGAATATCAGCCAGCTAGCAGAGTTAGAGGTAAATAATAAAAGCTGAACATTTCTGATTCATTAGTTGGTAGTAAATAATTCCTCAGTAATGTATGCACGCTTTCTCAGTGGGTTCTCTGTTGGCTTTACACCCAACTGCTTTCAGTAGAAATAAGATCAGTAAAACAGTCTGATTTATTTCTTCCCCTCTTCCCATGATAGTTTTTCACCCCATTCTGGTTCCAGAACACTGTTTCCACGAAATCTACTCGAATCCAGGTATTTGTACCAGTCTTTGCTTCTGAACTCGACAAGGTGGAACTCCTCACACCAGTCACAAACCGAATTGCGTTAAAGTTAGACTTTAATCTTGGAATGCTAGTCAGATTCAACCTCATACTTTCTCCTAGAATGAAGTCCATCAGAAGATTTTAGTCTGAGTTGGGAGGTGGTAGCCTACACCTTTAATCCCAGTACTCAGGAGGCAGAGGCAAGCATCTCAGTGTGAATTAAAGACTAGCATGTTCTACAGAGCCAGTTCCAGGACAGCCAGAGCTACACAAAGAAATCCTGTCATAAAACAAACAAACAGAGAATTTAATCTGGTTCTACTGGCTATCCTTATAGCCAGTGATGCTCATAATCTGAATCTTAACTGTTGTATTTGCAAATACTTCAGCTGTTCTTCCATGCATTTACTAGAGACTTTGTTTCTTCAACAATAAAGTGAACATGTCTATTATCCAACCTTCCTAATCTGACTAAAAAAGTGGGTGTCAAATTATTTTCCTTAAAATATCTCATTCATTAACATGTTTATCACTACAAGTAGCTATCATTAAGAAAAGGAAATAGAATAGAAAGATAAGGAAGGATGGGGGTGGGGGTTGTAATGGGAGGATCAAGTGGAACGAGGAAGGAAACAGAAACAAGGAGAGGAATAAAGAGAAATAGTTAAAATTCAAGGCCATTTGAGAGGGAGTAATGAAAAATAATACAATAGAAGTTTTATAAAATATATAAATATATGTAGATGTTCTAAATAAAATCATCAATTAATTTGGGAGTTGGAGTCCTGACTGTCTAACAGAGTCCATTTCATGTCACAAATTGAAGCGGATAGTGCGAGGAGTTGTTAGCCAAAGGGGTCCTTTGGGAATCCCCAAGCAACCTAAGCTGTTGCCAAGACTATAGGTTATTCCCTAGAAACTGAGGGCAAGACACCATTGTTGAAGACAGCATCTACACAACTCACTGAACATGGAGAAGTAGCGGTGCTGCCTACCTAGAGCCTTTACCCAATCTTATAGCATCTTTGGTACAGAAAGATACTCTGCGCACTACCTAAAGAGAAACATAAACTCCAAGACAGCCACAAAACTTTGATCTATAATGGTGCCCTGCTTACAAGATATGCCAAGGCAATTGTGGCACAAAGATTGTGGTAGTAGGTAACCAATATCTGCTTTAACTTAAGGCCCTCTCTGTAAGATGGAACACAAACCTGGCACCGCTTGTGTGACCAATAACCTAAAACTAGATAGCACACAGACCTAAGGTAAAAACAAAATACTACTTTTCTAAAAAAAAAAAAATTTTAGCAATTTGGTCTTCATGTGGGTCCCCTAGCAAGCGAAGCCAGGGCTGTGTCTGACATAGACTCTGTTGTCTGCATTTGGATCACTTTCCCTAGCTGGGCTGCCTTCTCTGGCCTCAGTGGAAGAGGATGCCCTTAGTCCTGATGCAACTGGATGTACCAGGGTGGGTTAGGAAGGGGAGGGGATCCCCTTTTCTGAGTAGAAGGGGAGGAAGTAAAGGGGAAAGAAGGTGGTACTGGGAGGAGAGGAGGGAGGAGGCTGTATTTGAAATATAAAGTGAATAAACAAATTTACCTAATGAAAAAAACATAGCACCAAAATGACTGCTAATGACATTCTTTTATACTAAAAGATCAGTGCCTTGCTCAGCCACCACCAGAGAAGTTTCCTCCTGGAGCAGTTAAAACCAAATACAAAGACACACAGGCAGACATTATTCAAAAGTGAGAGCCCATTACTTTTCCCAATAATATGACCTGTATTTTATAAATCATAAATACTTTAAAAATTATTACATGTTGAAACTTAGGAGCTAAGGATATAATTTACCTAGTAGACAGCTTACCTATCTAGTCTAGATACAATTCCCAGTACTACATAAAAATGAGCATAGTGAAACATACCTTTAAATACAGTGCTTAGATGGTAGATAGAGTAGGATCAGAAGTTCAAGGTCATCCCCAGTCATATAGAATTTGAGGCCAACCTATGCTACATAATATAATATCCCAAAAATAAAATACATGGTGTTGTGTAAATTGTGTGTTATTTTATGCAGTAGAAAATGTAGAGCATGAAGTGGCTGAATGATAAATTATCTGGACAGTAGTTGCTCCTACATGAAAGTCACTGGTTTCTCTTAAGCCCGTGTCATTAGACAGTGAAAGTTCAAACCTAGCTCTGGCTACTAGCAGCAAATTATTCTCTATTCAAAACACATGTAACCAACCCTTTAATCACCAGTGTCTGGATATTGCTGACTGCTGGTGAAAAAAATAATTATGACAGAAGGGAGAAAGTGCTCAGTGTTTTAATAAAAAGCTGATATATTATGCAGCCATTTGAGATAACAAGCAAAGCAATTGCTGGTTTTGCATGGACTGCAGAAGACATGTTGCCTATCCCTAGATTATAGTAACTTTGACATTTGCTGCGACAAAGTCATGGATGGAATTACCTGTAAGATACACTGGTTATGTTGCACATTCCCTGACAAGTAGAGGCCTGAATCAAAGCTTTTCCAAGTCTTGGCAGAATATCCTGAGATAATCCTGCAAGAGAGCAGGATGAGAGCCCTATATAGAGCTATTATAAGGATATGTACTCATCTCTGTCCCTCTCAGGAGGCTGGCTGGAGACAGTCTGTCATCGCTGGGTTTTGATGAGGCATGGAGCTGTCATCCCAGCCTCCTGGTAATTGTGCCTGAATAAACTATGTAGTCTGCTTTGTTTTTTTTTTGTTTTTTTTTTTCCTTTCTTCTATGCTCCACAGATTCCACAGCAGTTTTCTGACTTCTGTTGTTTAATGTTACCCTGTTCAACTGTAGGACAAGAAACTGATGTGTTTGGCTTCATTGCTTTTGTGTGTGTGTGTGTGTGTGTGTGTGTGTGTGTAAGCCTCCAAGTAAAACATGTGTATCTTTATCTAAATACGACAGGCCTTCTGATGGGATTTTTATAACTTAGATGCTTACAGCACAGGAAAAGTCCCTGTAAGTCAAACACTAACATGAGACATCATGGAGAAAGCAGCAGGAGTACAGGAGAATTGAAATATCCAGGGTATTTTGTCTGGGAGTCATGTATTAATAGTCATGTAAGCTACTTTAATCCGTTTTTATAAGCATTGCTAGGTAAATAATTAACAAATCTCAGTAGCAGAGACACTAAGACTGTATTTAGCTCATGAGGACATGATAGGCTAGCATTTAAAAATCTGGTATACGCTTGGATGAGTTACAAAACTCTGCCTCTGTTGACCTCTACTGTGTTCACTCACTGAACAGAGAGATGGCTGATTTGAAGGCAACCTGGTCAGGTTGGCTCTATTCCACATATCATCATTTCCCTTTTTCCAGGACCAGACCACAATTTTGGACCAGCATATTCATCTCACAACAATGTAGAAAAAAAGAGGGGGGAGGGTCACCTACAAATGTTTTTAAGTCTTTGTTTACATTATACATATTATTGTTCAGCCAAAGTATGCTGATTTCAAATGAGGAATCCAGTGTTAAGATATATCAATTTCTCTATGGTGAAAAAGAAACATGCCAAAGGCAAGTGACAAAGCACATGAATGTATAATCCTATTATTATGGAGGTAACAAAGAGTTGGAACAAAAATGTAGCTCACCATATTCTCCCTAGCTGATGTGTTTGTGAATAGATTGGCATCAATGTAGTACAATTTTACATACTCAAAAGTCTGAAAATCAAAATGCATAAAAATCAGTGAATATTCTGTGTGTGTGGGGGTGTTTGCAAGCATATTCACATTACTTGCAAGTCTTGGAGGAAATGTAAAATTCACTTGCCATCAGGTAAAATCTTTAATCATGTTCTCCCACCATTCAAATTTATTAATATTAGTCACATTTTATTAACTCTGTATCGCAGCTGTATCCCGCTCCCTCATTCCCTCCCAATCCCACCCTCCCTCCCTCATCTCTTCCCTGCTCCTTTCCAAGTCCACCGCTTGGGGAGGACCTCCTCCTGATAAAACAGGGTCAGATGAAAGGGGAGGAGGTCCACCATTCAAATTTATTGTGTATCACGGTTATTATCCTACCTATTATTAAGTAAAACATATCTTCTCAATAGGGTAAAAGAGCTTTGTGGAAATTAATTGAACTTAAAGTACTAGAAAAAGCTTATGTTTTAGAACAAAATTTAGGAGTGATAGGCTGTATATAAAATTAAATGAACCTAAATGCAAAATTTAAAATCTGGAGATGAATGAAATGAAAATAACATATCACAAGTTACAACTTACAAAGAGAAGTTTACTCAAAGGACGAAGAAAAGGCCTAAAATGAGCAACTTAACTTTATATCTCAAAAAAATAGAAAGAGCTAACTCAATATAGGTGAACAAAAAAAAAAAAAAAAAAGAAAGTAAACATATAAACAGAAATAAAATTAGAAAAAATAGGAAAAAATATAACTGAAACAATTTGTTTTTAGAAATGATAAGCAAAATTGACAAAATAGGAGAAAGGGAGAATAAAACAATAGAAAAACAATAGTTAGCAAAAGAATACAGATCTCCAAAGACACATGTATACAAAGGGTTATCTGAGAATGTTAGGAGCATTAATATGTAAATACCTAAAATCATATGTAAATGTGTAAAGAGCACCTGCCTAAACTCAATCATGAAGAAACAGAACATATTATCTGAAAAATGTGAAATAGACTAGATCTCTAATTGAAAGTCTTCCAGCAGAGAAAACACAATGCCGAGTAGTTCTATAGGTGAATTCTATCAAACATTTAAACAACAATTAATGACTTTTTTTCAAAATATTTTCACATTTTATATATGAAACTTGGGTTTCAATTTGACTTCAAATGAAGAAGCCCCCCCCAAATAAAAAGACAGCCTTCAGTAATTGTTTCTTTCAAAATTACTTCTGGAGAACAAAAGTAGTTCTCATTTCTAGTTTGTGAATATTTTTACAGCCAAACCATTTAGAAGCTCTTTAGACATTCATGTATGCTTCTGTTTGCAAGTTGTTCCTTGCTCTTCATCTCTCAAGCTGCTTAAACTTGTGTGTTGGCTTCATTTGAAGAGTTGCAACTGTTTTTAATTATCTTTATTTTTATAATATTTTATTTTTATTTTTATTAATTACAGTTCGTTCCCTTTGTATTCCACCTGTGGCTCCCTTGTCCCCTCTCCAGCCCTCCCTCTTTTCCACCTATGCCCCTCACCCAGTCCACTTATAGTGGAGGTCCTTCTCCCCTTGCATCTGATCCTAGCCTATCAGGTCTCATCAAGAGTGGCTGCATTGTCTTCTTCTGTGGCCTGGTAAGGATGCACCCCCCTGAGGGGGAGGTGATCAAAGAGCAGGCCAACCAGTTTATATCAGAGACAGTCACTGTTCCCATTACTAGAGAACCCACTTGGACACTGAACTACCATGGGATACATCTATGCAGGGGTTCTAGGTTATCTCCATGCATGGTCTATGGTTGGAGTATCAGTCTCAGAAAACACCCTGTATCCAGATTTTTGGGTTCTGTTGTTCTTTTGGAGTGCCTGTCCCCTTCAGGTCTTCTGTCTCCCCCTTCTTTCATAAGATTTCCTGTACTCTGCCCAAGTTTGGCTATGAGTCTCAGTATCTGCTTTGATACTCTACAGGGTAGAGTCTTTCAGAGGCCCTCTGTGGTAGGCTCCTGTCCTGTTCCCTGTTTTCTCCCTCTTCTGATGTCCATCCTCTTTGCCTTTCTGAATGAAGACTGAGCATCTTACTCAGACTCCTCCTTCCTGATTAGCTTCCTTAGGTGTACAGATTTTAGTCATGAAATTTGCAGGCAAATGGTAGGATCTAGAAAAAATCATCCTGAGTGAGGCAACCCAGAAGAAAGACACACAGGGTATATCCTCACTCATAGGTGGATATTAGACATATAATATAGGATAAACATACTAAAATCTGATCTTTATTTTTATGATTATATGGTAGTGAGAAGCACTGTGCTATTTGTTTGGGGTAGGGGCGGGGAAGTGGGGTTAAAATCAGGCAAGTGGACACTGCAGCGACACATCCAGACTATGCAGAAGTCCAACCTAGGTATCACAGCAGGCTCCAAAGTCCTCGGGAGGAACTGTGCCAAAGCTACTGAACAAAGCAAGGACTGCCTTCATTCAGCACCAGAAGCTCTATGCAGCAGCCACAGCTGACACTCTCCTGGAACACATGTGCCAGCCACCTGCACATTGACTCTGCTCCCGATCACGGTCCCCGACGCTGGCATCATTTGTACCATTGGTTCTGCTTTCCTATCTGTGGAGATGATGAAGGAGACAATTAAGTCTGGAATGAATGCGGCTCGTCTGAACTTCTTACAAGGCACTCATGAGTACCATGTAGAGACCATCAAGAAGGTAGGAGAAGTGGTATATAGCTATGTCCTGAGGAAGCACTACTGCTAATTGTCTGAGGAAGCACCAGATTGATTTCCAAAGTGGTTGTATAAGTTTACATTCCCAACAGCAATGGAGGAGGGTTCCCCTTTCTCCACAACCTCTCCAGAATGTCTTGTCACTTGAGTTATTCATCTTAGCCATTCTGATGGGTGTAAGGTGAAATCTTAGGGTCATTTTGATTTGCATCTCCTGATGGCTAAGGATGTTGAACATTTCTTTTAAGTGTTTCTCTGCCATTCTGTATTCCTCTGCTGAGAATTCTCCGTTTAGCTCTGTACTCCATTTTTAAATCAGATTGCTTGATTTGTTGTTTTTTAACTTCTTTAGTTCTTTATATATTCTGGATATCAGTGCTCTCTCAGATATAGGGTTGGTGAAGATCCTTTCCCAGTCTGTAGGTTGTCATTTTGTTCTGATCCTAAGCATATATCCAAAAGATGATCAAGCACACAACAAGGACATTTGCTCAACCATGTTTGTAGCAGCTTTATTCGTAATAGCCAGAACCTGGAAACAACCCAGATGTCCCTCAGTTGAGGGATGGAAACAGAAACTGTGGCACTTTAACACCATGGAATACTACTCAGCAATTAAAAACAAGGAAATCATGAAATTTGCAGGCAAATGGTAGGACCTAGAAAAGATCTTCCAGAGTGAGGTATCCCAAAAGCAGAAAGACACACATGGTATATACTCACTTATATGGACCTATAAGATAAGATAAACATACTGAAATCTATAGAAGATAAACCTAAAGAAGATAAACAAGAAGGAGGACCTGGGGTAAGATGATCAATCCTCACTTAGAAAGACAAATGGGATGGACATTGGATGTAGGAGAAAACAAAGAACAGGACAGGAGCATGCAACAGAGGGCCTCTGAAAGACTCTGCGTAGCAGTGTATCAAAGAAAATACTAAGACTCATAACCAAACTTTCGGCAGAGTGCAGGGAATCAGATGAAAGAAGGGGGAGTTAATATGACCTGGAAAGGACAGGAGCTCCACAAGGACCAAATATATGTGGGCATAGGGGTCTTTTATGAGACTGTTTCTGTAACCAAGGACCATGTATGGATATAACCTAGGACCCTGCTTGGATGTAGGCCATGGTAGCTCAGTATCCAAGTGAGTACCCTAGTAAGGGGAACAAGGACTATTTCTGACATGAACTCAATGGCTTACTCTTTGACACCTCCACCACCCCCCGACAGAGGAGCAGCCCTGCTAGGTCACAGAGGAGGACTTTGCAGCCAGTCCTGAAGATACCTGATAAAACAGGGTCAGATGAAAAGGGAGGAGGTCCTCCCTAATCAGTGGACTTGGAAAGGGACAGGGAGGAGATGAGGGAGGGAAGGTGGGATTGGGAGGGAATCAGAGAGCAGGATACAGCTGGAATACAAAGTTAAACTGTAACTAATATTTAAAAAAAATAAAAATTTAAAAAAGAAAGAAAGCAGGAGAAGCTAAGGAGAGCTTTGCATCTGATTCCATCTGCTACTGGCCTGTTGCAGTGGCTCTGGACTCGAAAGGACCCAGGAGCTATGGAGGCCTCTTTCGAGTGTTGCAATGGTGCTCACCAAGTGGCCAGGTACCGCCCTCATGCTCCAATCATTGCTGTGACTCTCAATCCCCAGACAGCTCTCCAGGCCCATCTGTACCATGGCATCTTCTTTGTGCTGTATAAGGATACAGTGCAGGATGCCTGGACCGAGGATGTTGACCTTCATGTAAACTTAACCATGAATGTTGGCAAGGCCCGAATCTTCTTTAAGAAGAGAGATGTGGTCATTGTGCTGACTGGCTGGCGCCCTGGTTCTGGCTTCAACACCATGTGTGTAGTGTCTGTGCCCTGATGGCCATTTGGAGCCCCTCTTCTAGCCCCTGTCCCCTCCCCCACACCATCCCTTAGGTCAGCAACTCTTGCAGTGCTCACTGTGGACCATAGTGTGACACTGGTGGGATGGAACACCAGGGAAAATTAATGTCTCTGAAACATGGACTAGAGCCCGGCTGTCTGTCATATGGCCATACCTGAGTGAGTGGTGAATGAGGAATTTGGGACCGGAAACCCTCTGACATTACCACAAAAGGACAACAACATCTCTGTGTACTTTGCTCCTGAAAATAGTTGCCCAGAGAACTCCCAGTCCTGGCTTGGAGTCAGGAGACAGCAAGAGTACGGGTTTGAGGGCATGGTGTCCGGGATTCCAGTGTAGATAATCTTTGGCCCTGGCCCTGACTTGCTTACCCAACAGCTTTGGCCTCCCCAACTGCATATCCTTTTGCCCTCCACAATGCAGATACTCCACTCTCCACCTTACATTCTGCAGCATCGCCAGGCCTGTTGCTATATTGCCCAGCTGAACATCAATAAACAGCACTGAAGCAAATGAATAAATGAATATGTAAACAAATAAATAAAATCAGGCAAATGGCAAGACTGCACTATAGCACTGACCCTTTAAATGCATTGCATTGTTCATAAATGATTGGAGGCAGCGACAGGAGGGGTGGGAGCTAAGGTTAGTGCACATAGACTAGTGACTAAACAGGGGTTCATCTGAATACACCCTGTTTAGGTACACCCTGAATGTACCTAGAGGTACATTCTGAAACAATTTGAACCAGCATTTAATTCACACTCATCACAACAGTTGATATATTTTGTACCCAAAAACTTAATAAAAACAGACAATTCTTGACTAGAAGATATAGTAACTCAACAAAAATTACATGAGATAGCAAATATCCTGATAGATTACAGTTATCTGTAACAGTGACAAAAAGATAGTAGTAGACATAGCAGCAGCTTCATAGTACTGCAGATGACAAGCAATCTCAGTGGAATGAAAATGTATGCACTACTAAGAACATTGCAGAAATTAATTAATTAAAAGGATCACACTATAAAACAAAGGGTAAAAATTACAATGTGAAGTTTTCAAATAAACCAATTAACATCATCACTCCACTTCATTTTCTTTTGAAGACAGTAACTGCTTACAACCTCATTAAAATAATCAAGCAATACAAAGAACAGAGAATATGACTGAAGGTTGTGTCTTAACCTCCATATTCTGAGATTAGGGTTTTACCTTCTCTTTGCAAGTAGTTTATTTATGTCCCCTTTGGCATATTGGCAATTTTTCTGTGTAACTAACTTTCTTTCTTAGGACACTGATGTATAAGGCGACAAAAGATTTCCATTCATCAGTGACTGTGTACTGAATTATAGTGAAACAGAATTTTAATATTGACCTTGCATATTTTGCTTGGGAATGTCTGCAGCATATGCAACAAAAACATAAACTGTTAATGCAAAAATTTGAATAAGACATGACTTAAAAGAAATAAATAATAAATTAGAAAAGAGTAGAAAATAGAAAAGTTTATTACAACAAAATGAACAATAAATAATAACACTGGAACCTGTTAAAATTTGCCATCACAATTTATCTCTCAAGTAAATCTTAATATAGGTAGCTCATTACTTTTGCCAACCAATTTGTAGGGAATGAAGGGCTAATGTTTCCTCAAGATGCTTCAGCAGAATAAATATTGCTAGTGTATAAATCCAGGCAAAGAGGAAATTGTAGTACATCAAAAAAATCTCAATTTTTTAATGTCAGCTGTATCTCTGGGCTGCCTTAATGTTTGATAAAATTTCCAGATAGCATCCTTAAATATGGTTTATAAAGCACTTCATCTCCACCCATAGAATTTATGAGGAAATAACATCTATAATTATAATCATCTTTGTGTTTATTAAACATCAATATTTTTCTTTCAAAAAAATATAGCTTCATATCACGTGTGGCTGCTCCTCTGTTTTTATCTGTTGAGCTGATCCTCTTCATTCTTTTAATCACGAGGTTTTTCCAGCTCCTCCTCAGTGTTTGTCTCCATCCACAACACTGAGCTCTGTGCTGCTAATTTTACTACTAGGCTTAACACAGTGCATGCCCCAACACACTGCTAAAATGAACTGAAGCAACCTACGGTCTCTAACATTCCCTCGCTCCTGTATAGAGACTGTCAGACAGAATTCAGGAATTCTTTTTGCTAAAGCTGCTTAACTCTTCCTTTTTACTCACTCCGTTTTCCTATCCGTATTCCCACACAGACCAACATTTGCCTTCTCTGCATCCATCAGGTTTTTCTAAACCAGTTTCTCTATACATATAATTTGCCACTTGCAAAATGTTCTATTTTGTTTCACTGATTCTTCATCCATCGGATCTCAGCTTCTGTGTCACATTCCAGGAATACTGAGAACTGGACCAGGTCTCTGCCTGTGTGCTTTCATCTCACCTCTCCTTGGCCTTTTTTACATGATCTCTACCCCAGCAGAGAAATAGCGTATTAGTCAGTTACCAAATATACATTGGTTCCAGGACTTAGGAGGCAGAGGCAGGAGGATCTCTATGAGTTTGAGGCCACCCTGGTTTATATGGGGAGTTCCAGTGTTACAAAAACACAAATAGACAGGCAAAAAATAACCCATGAAGGATTAAATATTTTAACGCATATGCTTATTAGTTCTGTACTGCAGAGGTTGAGGCAGAAAAAAAAATGCTTTGATTTCAAGGCCAACCTGGGCTACATGGTGAGTTTCAGAACAAAATGAGACACATAATTTGCAAAAAAAGAAAATGCATCACTTGTTCCATAAACTTATCGTTATATGGGCTCACCATATTCTTAAGGTAAAAGGCCAGTTTAAAGGGATCATGCTGTATACAACACGGAGGCTGGTCTTGAACTAGTGGACTTCTGTGTCGGCCTCTCCAGACTAGAACTATGGGTATGAATTTGTCATTCAACTTGAACAGTTTTGTGTAATAAATTAGCCACAACATTTAATAAATATATAAAGAATCACTCAGGATGCTGAATTAGTATGCAGTGTGTGTGTGTGTGTGTGTGTGTGTGTTTGTGTGTGTGTGTGTGTTTGTGTGCTAGAGAGAGAGAACAGCATGTGATTTATGTGTGTGTTTTCCAAGGGACATTGAGACAAACCTTTTCTCACCCTGGATAGGATACCAATGACAGATCAAACAAAGAAACAGTACCATAAAAGTCCGACTTGAGCAACCAAACAGATCACTTCACTCCCTTTCAGAGCATAGGTGAAGAAAAACTTACAGAAGCAAGGGCAACTCAAAAAGAATCACCAAAAATTCCTACCTGACATGGGTGGCAGCTTTGTAAAGCTGGATCCATGGAGCTCCCTCTGCACAAGACTTACAGGTGTCATGGCCAGGGGACATCCCCTCTTCAGGGAACGCACATACTTAAGTATGTTACTACTTACATACCTTGGGGAGGTGCCTGATGAATTTTAGCTTTCAAGTTTTGAAGACTTGCAAGCTTTGCTTGTTTCTGAGTCTTATGAGACTCCTCCCTCCCTCCAAGAAGGGATGTCCTATTCAGAGGACATCTTTATACAATAATGAAGGTGTCATGATAATTGAATTTCAGTGTCAAATGAACACTGAGAAAAGAAATTTCTGTAGATGGCTGAATGAAAAAGTAACGCCTATACTACATGAGTAAGTGTTATTCTGAGTGAAAAGAAAATTCTTGGTAAGTTAAATGAAACAGTTCTAGTATCAAATTAATTCTATCAGTTATTGACTACTCTGTGAAGAAAGGAAGTCTTTTGAGATTCCTCATCTAAAAAAGGATGATATAATGCATCTGCCTATGGAAAATTTGAGACGTAAATGCTCCACTTTAAAACAAATAATAGACTATACATTTAGAGGTATGAATGTATTCAGTGGTAGTTAATACTATAGGATATAATTATAGATAATATCATTATAAATTATTATTCTAGAGAGGATCTTATGCAATTGTTCAATGGGCTTTGAAGGTGGGCAAACCTTAGGAAAGACATGAGGCAAATCAGTCAGGCTGGGTTTATCCTCTCTAACAGAGAGCTTACTCCAGACAACCTTGTCCTATTTTCTGTGTAAGTAACAAGGTTCCACTAAATTTCAAATTTCTAGAAGACAAAAAGCAACTCTGATAATTACTTGGCAACTATGATATAGTAAGTTCACAGTACTTTGTTTCTATCGTGTTTAAATGTCTGTGTAGGTGGCTCTCATAAAAGAGACTAACAATTAAGGAGAAAACTAACTTGGGTAAGGCTCATTATTCAGAGCTCTCAAAACCAGGCAAAGCATGTATACCCAAATTTATTAAATATTTTAAAGCAAATCCAAGTAACTGATGAGAGTAATAGGAAATTATCAACTCTTCTCAAATAAGTATAAATCTGTAGAAGTACTCTAAATCAAAACTAGCACGATTTCTGTGGAAAATAGGATAACTGTTTAAAAGATCACACCAAAGAAAAAGCATATAAGGGTGGAGAGACATTTTTAAAAAGAAAACGTGCATACTGAGCATATATACTAGTACATGAAATTTAATATTAAAATTTAATACAATTAAAACTTTATCATACAAATAAGTGGAATGAAGTTCAAACACAAATTGAAAGGTGGGCTCTGCTAGCCCCATTTTGGAGGACTACGAAAGCCAGGAGCTAAAGAAAACTGTCCCAGAGAGCAGAATGTTAATTATGTAGGTGATAAAGCACTTTGTCTAGAAGATAGATTACTCAAGTTAAGGAGTCACAGCAATTATTGGTCTCTTTCTAATATCATAGACTTGGGAAAAGTAAGGTTACATGTCAGGCTGGGATACGTAGAATATTGGTGAAGAAGTCCTAAAAGAAACACTTTCATGATTGAGTTTATCCTTAATGAACTAGTGTATATTATCTGGATGTCATCTGGCCTTCTTTTTGGCAACCTAATAATAATTGTCCAGTAAACTTTGAACCAATGTGTGTGACCATGGTGGCATGGACATAGATTGTGCAAAGATAAGTTACTATAGAATTGCCTTCATTAAAACTTATTTATCACCGATCTCCAGTGTTTGGGATACAGTGATGAGCTCAAGTTTCTCAGCATGCTTTCTTTCACACATCTTTGATATAATTCTGCTAAATAATGGAAGATTAACTACATCAGACTCTTTCCATAGTGAAGAAGACAGTCAATAAAGCCGTGTCAAGGACATATATACTCCTTTTCTTGCTTATTTTACTTCTGTAAAAAACTCAGTATGTGAATTTGTTAAATGCATAATGCACCAAGATATCATTCCATGTAGCAATACTTTTATCAGACAAATGCAAAAAGACAAAGGCAAAGGGGTAATACCCATAAGACTCATAGGTGCTATGACCCATAAGACAGGGGAAGGGCTGAGTGAACACTCAATTATGTTCCCAGTGAGAAGGCAATATGTCAAGAGAATACTATTCTTAACACTCTTAGTAACTATTCACTCTGTTCTTCACAGTTGTGTTCTGGATAGAATCCCATACATAAATTTATTGAAGGTTATCTTTGAGACAAAAAAATAAAAAACAAACAACCCTGTATTTGTTAATATATCCCAACCATAATAATGACGGAGAGAGAAGAAAGTACCATCTGTTGAGGATATAATATGATGCATAGCATGACGCCTTTTTTATACATGATGAAAGAGTGAAACAGACTCATGGGTGTTAAACAACACAGATGATGGATGGTTGAGTGCAGATCAAAATTCGTGGTTGTTTAATCCCAAAGCTGGAGATTCTCTAGTGTGCCAGCTGTAGAAGGTTAGACAATTTCTTTACTAAAGACGTTTCTGTGGACATTTAAAGCATAATGAGGGATAACAGAATTTGTTCATGCTTCAGAGCCTGGGTAGTACCCCGCAGACTTGGAAAACTGCATGTGGGATGTCAGGAGAAAGAACGTTTTCAAGTAAACACGTTTCTGGTTTTCTTTTGCCTGCTCATTCTCCATCTCTTCTCTTAATGCAAATCTTATAAGAAGAGTAGCATTATCTCTCTTGTACACAGATAGCTAGTTTCTCAGGCAGCATTTAACAGTATGAACACTGTAATCAGAGTACTGATTTTTCCTAATAAGTTGAGATGTCTTGAGAAGAAACCCAAGCCTCTGTGTTTTGCATTTCATCATTTGCTAAAGGAGGTTCAGAAATTAGTTTTTCAGCTAAGGTCACCTCTGCAGTCAGAGCCCTCTTATGCTGTGGACTCTTTAGTTGTTACTGTTATTGTTAGCAGAGTGGGATATTTTCATTCAGACTATAATGTAACAAAAGAGCAGTCAGATGAGATGTGTTTGCATTAATCCATGTTTTCAGTTATGACATGAAACAATAAAACACATGACTTATAAACATAAAATATAGAAGTAGAAAATACAGTCATAAAGAACAGAATAAAACAAGCTGGTTATTGTTGGCTAAAATAACTTTCACTTTTTCCTAATAACACATTTTAGAAACGGACTGTGCAGAGATTCTTCCCAAAACATACTCCATGACAAAACTGCTGAAGTTATTCAATGCTAGAGATGTATCATTTATTGATAAACAACATCAATCAAGGTCTTTAAAAATATTTGGTAAATAATTAAATTGATAACTTCTAAAGGTCCATGGTATCCAATTTTCTTATACTAATTAAAGATACATAGAAGATACTTTGTTTTCCTAACTGTTTAAAATTCCCTGATTAACATGCCAGATGCCACAACTCTTCAAGCTTGATGGAGGCTCCCTGGAGTTAATGTCCTTTAGGCAGTTGTTGCCAGACAACTGAAGCAGATTGTGCAAGGCTGTGTAATCATATGATTTCACTCACACTGGAGAGCCACTGCTACAAGAAAAATTCACTGTCTTGATGGAAATGAATTTACAATATTACAAGATCTACAAAATCACGTATTTTAAATGCAGGCTAGTGCTATACCCTGACATTTCAGTTCAGAATCTTCTATTTCAGTTTATCCTCATACTTTTTACTGCTAGTACTGTTTTTAAAATTTCAAAATGAAAAATGTTGTACTGCAATTAGACTACAGAAAGAGACAGAGAGAGAATGGGAGGAAAGGAGAGAGAGGTGCTTTGTTAGTGCTGGTGACTTTGTGAACATTATTAAATAAAAGTATGATAAAGAAAGTTAAATGACTTGAGAGATTTAATTTTTATGTAAATTTAAGCATCATATTCACTAAGCAAGATTATCATTAAAAATCAAGAACAGGAATCAGCTAATAAACCTGAATATTCACATATATATATGATGTGTTAGGACAGCTTTTTTTAACTGCACCTCTTCAGCTCACATGACAAGTTATGAAAACAACGTTCATCCCATCCAGTCTCTCCTCTACTCCTTTACTTTTGGTAACAGAATCTTATTTTAATTAAGAAAACAACATGACAACTATCTCAATTATTTTCTGTGTTCCTGGCACCTTAAATAGTTGATGAAAGAAAAGTAAGGAAAGAATCATAGTTCAAGGGAGCAAACAGTACATCTTGAGAAAATCTTGGCAATAGGAACTTGAGGCATCACACCCATAACCAGAAAACAGGGAGATTTGAATGATAATGTTCAATTAGCTTCCTCCATTTTTATCCAGTCCAGAGGTAAAGGCTAAGGAATAGTGCTGTCCATCTTCAGGCTGTTCTTCCCACCTTAGTTAGCCGAATAAAGATAATTCCACACAAGCTTGGCCAAAGGCTAACCTAACCAGAATAATCTCTTCATAGGTGTATCTGAGGACTTGCTTGCCAGATGATTCTTGATCCTGTCAGATTGATGATCAGAATTAACTTACATGCAGCCTACTTGAGTAATAATGAGACCTGTAGGCTAGGGTCAGATGCAAAGGGAGAAGGTCCTCCCTAATCAGTAGACTTGGAAAGGGGCAGGGAGGAGATGAGGGAGGGATTTAGAACTGGCAGGGAATAAGGGAGGCGGCTACAGCTGGGATGCAAAGTGAATAAACTATAATTAATATAAAAATAAACATTAACATTAGAAAAGAAATTTAAAGTAGATTCTCAATGTAAGAAGTAAATATATCAGTGTTCTGGTAGCTAACAAATATTTCAGACTAGTTGACTTAAGGAGCAAACTCATTTCTCATAGTTCTTGGAAATTAGAAGTCCAGGATTATTGTGTTGGCAGGTATAGTGTACACAGAACCATCAATTCTTCCTGTGAAGGTAGCTGCCTTTCTCTTTTATACTTTACAGAGGAAAGCAAAGGAAAACTGGCTTTCTCTCTCTTCTCATGTAGACACTAACCTCACCCCACACACACACACTTACCGTCTCATTATTTTCCAAAGGTCCTGCATTTTCACACTATCTCATTGGAACTTAACATTTCAACATGTTCATTATGGGAAATGAACAACAAATATGCCCCAAATTCAAACTATCTTGCGGAAATGTACAAAACTATTAAGCAGATGGTACTTAAAATCATTTTGTATAAATAAGGATAAACTCCACCCTTGTTCAAAAAAATGATCCTTTAGTGATTATGTATTAAGAACCCACTACATATCTATAATTATTATGTTGTCTTAGGCTTACATGGTACATGAAAATTTACAGTCATGAAATCTTTGGATTTGTTTTCTAATTTTATCCTCATCCCAACTCTGTAAATTCTAATATTTAACTGGTCTAAATTGAGTTCTACATTGCAACAGACTCTGATGATACCAGAACAAATTTATTCCCTGTTTCATGATCTTAGGTCTAATACATTTATTTTGCATGTTTTATGGTTTGGAATTGAAGCCATGAGAACCATGTTTGATTTCTGGCCTAAAAGCGTTTTTGTTAAATACTCCAAGTTCTACTTCCTTCTTCCTTTCTCAAAAACATGTTTATGAATTTAAGGAAATGAAGTCTGAGAAAATTTTAGGTAACAATTATTCTCCATCTCATTGAAAAATGACAAGATTAAGTATTCCTGAAATCACCCTAAGAATAAACTTGAGTTACTAAAAACATCATTTGCTGAAGCCATGGGATGTGTTTGTAAAGCCAAAAGACAAAATTAAGTAACTTTCACTTTAAAGTGTTTAAAGTTTTCACTGCTACATAGAAAAGTACACAAAACATGAGAACTTAAATTGGCAGAGGTGTATTATCTCGCAGTTTTGAGAAGAGAAATTCAGGCAGGGTTGGGTATGGGTATCTGGCACTACCGTTACAGGAGTAGGAAAGAGGATGAAGAACTCTAACTCTCTTCATGTTTTCGGGAAGAACTAATGACAGAGGTGTTTATTCTTTACTACACAGGCTTCTTCAAGTGCTACTCAGGCAACACGAAGAATTTCCCTCACAATAATTGATTCGAGAGAGACCCCGACACAGAGATGACCATTTGGTGTTAGGTAATCAGCTGAGGTACTCTTCCCTGGGAAAGACTATTTCTTCTTCCACTCTCAGCAGCCCTTCATTGCCTGTAGTTCTTTGTGTAGGTCGAGAATTTATGGGGTTTTCCTTGTACAATTTGGAATGTTTATAGGTGTCCTCCTTGTCCAGCTCAGGTTTAGGCAGTCATGCTGATGAGACATTAAGGGTGTGGCTTCTGACATTTCTAGGGAACATGATACCAAAGCAAAATGCTTGGTCTACTGGCTTTCTTTTTTTAATTTTTATTAATTATACTTTATTCACTTTGTATCCCCCAATAAGCACCTCTCTCCTCTCCTCCTAACCCCACCTTCCCTCCCCCTTCAACACACATGCCCCTCCCCAAGTCCACTGATAGGGGAAGTCCTCCTCTCCTTCTTTCTGATCTTAGTCGATCAGATCACATCAGGAGTGTCTACATTGTCATCTTCCTGGTAAGGCTGCTCCCTTCTCAGGAGAGATGATCAAAGAGCAGGCCAATCAGTGTATGTCAGAGGCAGTCCGTCTTCCCATTACTATAGAACCTACTTGGACGCAGAAATGCCATGGGCTACATCTGTGCAGGGGTTCTAGGTTATCTCCATGCATGGTATTTAGTTGGAATATGAGTCTCTGAAAAGACCCCTGTGCATTTTTTAAATTTTTATTTTTTTAATATTAGTTATAGTTTGTTAACTTTGTATCCCTGCTGTACCCCACTCCCTTTTGCCCTCCCAATCCCACCCTCATCTCCTCCCTGTCCCTTTCCAAGTCCACTGATAGGGGAGAACCTCCTCCCCTTCCATCTGATACTGTCAGATGTCTTCAGGGTGTCTTCAGGGCTGGCTGCAATACAGACCTATAACATAGGATAAACATACTGAAATCTATACACCTATAGAAGATAAACCTAAAGAAGATAAACAAGAAGGACCCGGGGTAAGATGATCAATCCTCACTTAGAAAGACAAAGGGGATGGACATTGGATGTAGGAGCAAACAAGTAACAAGACAGGAGCCTACCACAGAGGGCCTCTGAAAGACTCTACCTAGCAGTGTATCAAAGCAGATACTAAGACTCATAACCAAACCTTTGTCAGAGTGCAGGGAATCAAAAAAAAAGGGGGGGGGGAGTTAATATGACCTGGAGAGGACAGGAGTTCTGCAAGGACCAAATATATCTGGGCACAGGGGTCTTTTATGAGACTGTTTCTCCAAACAAGGACCATGTATGGATGCAACCTAGAGCCTCTGCTCAGATGTAGCCCTTGGTAGCTCAGTATCCAAGTGGGTACCCTATAAGGGGAACAGGGACTGTTTCTGACATGAACTCGATGGCAGGCTCTTTGACCTTCCCCCCGGACCCCAGGGAGGAGCAGCCTTGCTAGGCCACAGAGGAGGTCCACTGGCTCTTACATGCTTCCTGTCTCCTTATCCACAATGTTTTCTGACCCTTAGGGATACATTGCAATCCATCTCCACAACTTTGCTTTTGGATTGGTTGTGGTTTTGTCTGTAATGTTTTTCAAATGTATTCTTGGATATAATGTATCATCAGTTCTATCCTTTTCTGTTGATCACACAGATAAGTCAGCACTTTAGAAGAATGATTCTCATCCTTCCTAATGCTGTGATCCTTTAATAAATCTCATGTTATGGTGACCCCGAACCATAAAATTATTTTAGTTGCTACTTCATAACTGTAACTGTGCTGCTGTTATCAATCATAATGTCAATGTCTGTGTTTACCAATGACTTCAGACAATGCCCATGAAAAGACTGTTGACCCCCCAAAGTGCTCGTGACCCACAGGATGAGAACCACAGGTGTAGACAGAGACCTCCAAACATGTAGATATAACTAAACAAAAAAAGTATCTGGATTTTCACAGAAATGAGACATGTTACATTTACTTTGTTACTCAGAAACATTGAGTATGTTTTGTATGATTTTACAGCTTCAGTTTTGTGACAATGAAGCTTTTAAATCTCTGTTGATACTTTTGTATTACAATCATAGATGAGCATAAAATCCCTATCTCTGTAACTTCCTTTGTGTTCAGCAGGTTGGGCCACTAATATATGCAGACCTCATTTTCACAGGAATTATTGTGTCAGTTACTCTTTGATGTTCAAACTCCAAAAAGGCAGAAAATATTCTGACATATTTAAGCAAACATCTTACATGGGATCAAGTCTGTTTAAATCTTGATACTCTTAATATGTCAATTTGAGCCATATCTATATGCTAGAAGAACCATCCTTTTCTCCAATAACTCTTTAAGCCACTCCCTGAGCTGCAGAATCCACCTCAGCATCAGAAATAGAGAACAAATTTTCAGAGCAACTCATGCAATTTCCATTCATGAGTTGCATTGAGTTAGCCAGGGCTCTTCAGAGTGATATAACCAAAAAGGATTTCATTAAATTAGCTTCCACAATTGGAAGCTGAATAGTCCAACAAAAGCCATCTGCACACTCCAGATCCCGGCAACTCAATAGTGTCTCTGTTTGAGAAAGTGGAAATCTCAGAAAAAGAGGGAATGTTGGTTTAAACAGTCACAGTCCAAGAAAGCCTAGAGAATAGTTGGTGTAAGTCCACAGTGATAAGCTAAAGAACAGAGGGTCTAACATCTTTGAGTCCCAGAGGCTGACTGAGACACAACTGGACTTAAATAGCAAACTTGTTTCTCATAGTTCTGGGAGATTAAATTCCAAGATCATTTTTTGGTAGGTAGAGTGTTTAGAATGCCCTGTGAATGTAGCTGCCTTTCCCCTTTACCCTTTCACAGAGGCAAGCAGGTGGACAACTGGCTTTCTTCCTATTCTCTATAGACTTTAATCTCATCACGCCCCTCACCTACCATCTCGTCATTTTCCAAAGGTCCTGCATCCTAACACTATCTCGTTGGAACTTAGTATTTCAATATATTCATTGTGGGGAATAGACAACAAATATGCCTAAAATCTAAACAATCTTGTGAAAATGTACATACTATTAAGCAGATGGGTACTAAAAGTCATTTTACAGAAACAAAGATAGACTCCAACCTAATTCAACAACCTCTTTCCTCTTTTATTCAGCCAGGCACCTACCCTACAGTAGTGTAGCCCATATTCGAAGGAAGTCAGTTTCCTCCTTATGCCCATTGTTTCAGGTTACAGACCTTGAGTCATAGATGTGCTTTACTAATAACCTGGACATCTCTCAATCCAAAGAAGTTCAAAGTCAAGATTAATTGTCATGGACACACACTGTTTTAAATATGCCACTTATTACCAAAAAAGGACAAGATAAAAGACAAGATAAAATACTTTGATACATTAGATATTTGTGTTAGTATTGAAAAAACAAAACTATATATATATATATATATATATATATAGAGAGAGAGAGAGAGAGAGAGAGAGAGAAAGAGAGAGATGATATAGGGATTGAGATAGAGATAAAGACAAAGACAGAGGTAGAGATACACAAACCTGTATATAATTTTCAAAGGATCATGTTCAAGAGAAGCAAAGTGTTTTTCCAAAGGAGAAATTTTGATTTTTAAATAACTATAGTTTATAAAAGAAACAGTGGTTTTTAAGGTCATCAAGTAGTCATAACAACAGCATAACTTCTTCTTTATTAGAATGTTTATCAAGATTCTGCAAAGGACATCAGAGCTCAAAGCATGAAACAGATGTAATTAAAACCACCTCAAACTTGTCATGAACTGCTACATTTTTAGCCTTGTCTCATAGGTTCTGTTATACTATCATTTATAACTCATGATTTTAGCATTAAAAAGTGAAAGTAACTTGAGAAAGCATTTTAATAGCAATTTTCACTTGACAAATTGTTTAAAGGTATGATTGAAGGACTTAAATATATTTTTCTATATATTATTTATTAGCCCTTACTTTAATAACAATGTGAACCATTCCATTTTGATAAATAAAATTCTACAAGAGAACATTATTGGAATGGAAGTTTGAAACTAATGCTTGTAACCAGTTGTTGGGATATACACCTTTAATTCCAGAACAAGAGAGACAGAGGCAGACAGATGGTATGTGATTCTATAACATACATGTAAAATTTGATAGGACATTTAATATCAATTAGCAGATGATTCATTTCCTTTCTGGTTAGAGGTTTGTTCCATAAATGTTAAATCCTCATGTGTTTTCCTCCCAGGCAAAGTTTAGGAGGAAAGATGGGAATAACAGGAGCATATGATAAACCATCTGTGTTTTCTCTAATAAGTCATATATATTTATATTAAAAAGCGCATGTGTTGATATATGGGAATAGAATAGAATAGAATACAGAGTCAATACATCTGAACAGTAAATAAAATAGTATGTAACCAAGTTCAAATTGTGACACAGGCAAAGAGAAAAGGGAACAAGATTAAAATAATAAAGCATGTGTAAATGAATACATATTATTCCTGTACATACTTTCTAGATGTATATACAGAAGGGAAGCCTTTCTGCAGAGAGCCCACCTGATACATCACTGGAAGACAGTCAGGCAATAAGATCAGCAGCTGCAGCATGCAACTGATTCAGCAGCAGATGTGAGACAACCCGTCCTGCTTCCAAATTTGCTAGAAGGATAAAACCTTGTTAAAAAGGAAGCTGAATCTGGGTTATTCAGTAATGAGGTAAACAAAAGACAGAGCAAAACTGTACTGCAGAAGAAATCAGGATTTCACTGTAGAAGAGAGTAGAGGGGAAAGGGGGTCAAGAAATTGGAAGGGAAATAGAAGTCAGAATCCTAACCACAGAGAGGGATATTTCCATTCAAAATAGACAAGGTTAAAGGGTCAGTGTCAACATCTACCAATATCTTGTGTGCATGTGTGTGCATGTACATGTGCATGTCCATGCGTGTGTGTGTGTGTGTGTGTGTGTGTGTGTGTGTGTGTGTGTTTAAACCTTGTTCTGATAGTCTATGTGAGATCTTTAGCCAGCTTGTGATATAGTCACAGGCCAACTCCCTAACCAGTTTGCAAAAGCACAGCAGAGGAATTTGGCTGCATAATGCCTCAGGTTCTAATATCAAACAATATATTTATGATAACAAAATGGTATATTTTCTGAACAACTATATTTTTCTACTGTGCACCATTTCTACCATTTTGTACTATTTTGGTGGGTTTCCAAGTGCTGCTGCCAAGCCCAGTGTCTTGCAAAAACAAGGCATGCACTGTATAGCTGTGTTTTTCTTTCTTTTTCACAGTACATATTTTTATTGTTATTACTAGCTGTTACAATTTACTCACTTTGTATCCTGGCTGTAGCAGCCTCACTCATCTCCTCCTGGTCCCTCGCTCCCTCTGTTTGCCCCCTCTATGGCCCTCCCCACGTCCAGTAATAGAGGAGATCCTCCTCCCCTACTATCTGGCCCTAGCCAATCAGGTCTCATCAGGACTGTCTGGATCATTTAATATTTTCTAGTGGTCATTTCTTCAAATAAAGCAATATTCCACATGAGATATAATAATCTACTAATGACCTTTTATTTAAAAAGAAAGATATGCAGCTTTTTCTCTCTAAGAGCTATAAATGACATGTTGAAAAACTGATTTCTGGCACTCATTGTCTTTTGTTATCACCCATCTCATTAATGGGATTCTGTACCTTCCCAACTTGAGCCTTATGTTAAGAACACAGCAAACTGTCTGACTGCTATGACATTTTTCCGTATGAAGAGTTAATTTTAATATTGCTTTCAGAAAAGTACTCATTTACTTATTATAACTGTTGGATTTTACTTTTTATTCATTTACTTATTTTCAACATAAAAAGTAAACAAATCAAAATAGAGTGAACTGGAAATGTTTTATTAAATAAGATAACCAAGGCCCAGGAAGGCAAGTACCTCAGCTCATGTCTGGTATGAAGCATCTAGTTTCAAGTTTTTAGACTTTTGTGTCCAACTGGAGTATCTCTGGAGGCCCGGAAGCTAGAAAGAAGCCATGATAGTAGGTTGAAGAAGGTTCTTTAAGTAGAGGGGAGATAGAAGAATGAAGCTATGAGGGCAGGTGGAGGAATATTAAGTGGTCAAAGGCTGAAATGGGGTTAGGAGCAGAAGAATCAGGAAGCAAAGGCAGTGAGGGAGTGCCTAGAGATATGTATAAAAGTCTTATTAAAAGCCAAAAGTGTCTAACCTAATATAAAATTGTAACTGAATTTTCATGAAGACAAGTTTTAGCAAAGTTAAAATGTGTGAGTGGATAAGGCCTCCCTCAAAAATACATGTGTTATTAAATGAAAATCCCAGCATCGAGAGAGTGGAATATCTCCACATGAGTTCTCCAGACAACCCTCAAAACTTCACAGACTATCATCATTGCTCTTGGTTTCCTACCAGAATTAGGTAAGAATGAGAATGTACAGTCCAAAGAAGGTGTAAGAGTGCATCAGAATGCTTTTCTGAACATGATGTAGCTGTTGCACTCTTGAACTAACAGCAACTCTAGTTACAAGACCTGCACATGATCACTCCTTAATTCCACCATTAATGTGTAAGGTCTACAAGCCTTCACCTAGGTGAGCAACTATTGACAATTGGTGGGACATAGAAAAAGACACACATATACCCCCCCCCACACACACATTAAAGAATAAAATTTTTAAATAATTTATAAAACATATGGTTTGTAGAAATATTTTAAACACAACACACTTGTCCTGTCAATGAAACTCATAAAAAGATCTGAACATCCAAATAGTAAAAGATGCTAGAGGATTGCTCAGAGGTGAAGAGCACTGGCTGCTCTTCCAGAGGTCTTGAGTTTGATTCCCAACAACCAAATAGTAAAAGATACTTTTAAGGAGATGATAAAAAAAAATATAGAAAGTACTCATATATGGAATTTTAAATAAAGAAATTATTTTTTAAAATTTAGGAGGAATGGAAGGGGCTACTCTAGTTGATCATAGTCACTTTTCTGTGGGAATAATAATTTTATTCATGATATTGAATAAAATGTAGTTGGCAAAAAGTAACTATTTGGCAAATCATTTTACTCAACCCCCTCCCACCATGTCTTAACATACTAGTGTATATGAGTGCCAGGGCCAGCCAGCAGAGTCGAACGGTTCTTGAGTTGGGAGTGAGGATTAAAATTAATAAAATAAACACACATCACACAGGAAACTTTTTAAAGGTCCAGACTCAACAGCCATGACAAAAGGCAGGCTGCTGCAGCAAGCAGTGCCAGCAAGCAAGCCTCAAGTCTCTGCCTCCAACTCTGTCGCCAGCCTTCTGACCACTTTATTTGTCAGGAGTTACTTTTAGCCAGTAAAACATCTCAGAACAATAGGTTAATTTGCACAAGGAGCTAGAGGAAGAGGTGTGACCCTCACAAGCTATCCTACCTGCTGTCACAAACAAAAGGAGATGGACTTGCAAGTTCTCTGCCTTTAGTAAAGGCCTGCTAAAAGCCATCTCTTCACGGAGATTTAAATATCAAGGCCGGCCGCTTTGAGTCATGGCTCCTGACATATGAGGAAATAAAGTGAATATCAAATATCTAGTAAATTATCGCATGGATATTCTGACCGTCAGTGAGTCCAGAGACGGTAGCTATAATTACAATATTTAACACCTTTCATATTTATTGTGACTACAAACATAACCTATGCACATGGTAGTAAATACTTAATTTATTCACACCTTCTTTTAGATCAGTCAGTGAAAGACAGTACAACCTGTTAAGACATGTTTTATTGAGTAACAAGTAACTATCACTCTAATGAACAGGGTGGTATAAGACTCTTGATAGTGGACGGCAAATCTTAAAGGTTCACGCCTTATTTCAGGTATGAGATACACACTTAGAAAATAAAACCAGGAAACAAATTAGGCCTATTCAGTGGAGCAGGGCAAACCTATTACAAGCAGCAGTTAGAAGCACAGTTGGATTGTAACAGAATTCAAATAGTAACAGCTATGTGGCAATTCAGGTAGGTGATGCCAACATAGGAGGGAACAACAGATGTCCTCAATGGCAAGTGCAGAAACAAACACAGGAAGCCTGGTGGCAAGAAAGATTAAATAATGATGAGATAAATTATAGTGAACACAGTATAAATCCACTAAAATGCTATGGATACATTATTACAGTATACATTATTTTAGTGTTTTCCTATAATGACCACATCCATTTCAAACCACTCTTTTATTTGTGATAACTCTGATTATTAACATCAACAACTCTCTGGGTAGTTATTTTATCCCCAGATGCGTGGATGAGAGCACAATCACAAAGCTGGTTTTAATTTTGGAGAGCAAACAAGCTATAAAGGGACAAGCCAAAATAAAGACCTACTTGTGGAGACCATCTTTATAACCAATTAAAAAAATATTTGAATTATTATTGTTGTTGAAATTCATACTGAAAATCCCAATGCATGTTTTAACAGGTAAGAGGTTTGATGAATGAGATCAGGAGGTCTTTCTCCTGATGAATGAGGTTAGAGATATTACTGAAGAGCTAGAGGAGATTAGCAAGTTTCCTCTTTTGGGTATCTACCAAATGAAAGCCTTGCACTCATTTTTGTTTTGGGAGAATACAAGGTGCCATTACTGAAACAGTCTGGACTCTCACCAGACAATAAACCTGCAGATACCCTTACCGTGTCTCCCAGTATGACAAACCATTAAATAAAATTCTGTTTTGAGTATCTTGTCATCTCAAGTCTTTCCTTGCAGGAGAGGAATGTCTAAATATTAATCTTGGATTGGAAAAATATTGCTGGCAGTGGAGACTACAGAAGTAAAATAAATATCAAAATGTAAGTCAAAAGGTGCAAAATCTGAGGAGTTCTACTCTGCATTTGGCACAGTAGATACAAAGTACATATCACATTGTGTAATAGTAGGAATCAGCTAGAAAAATAACAAGTATTATAGGCTGAACCACATCCCCCTTAAGTCCATATGAAGTCATATATATACATACACATTTATATATGTATATATACATATTTATATGTATATATACATATTTACATATGTATATGTATATTTACATATGTATATATACATATTTTATATAGTATATATAAATATATACAAATATATATAATGTGATTATATTCAGGATAGGATCTTTATGAAAGTAAAACAAGGAAGAAGACTTAGATCACCACTCTGCCAGGCTTCTCGTTTCTACTAATTTACTAGCTGGCCAATAGCCCATGGTTCTGGAAGTCCTAGAAAACAAACACAAGGGTAAATAAGTAGGAAATAAGATGAGAAAATATTTGGCGATAGCAAATTTGACACAAAAGAGATTATGTCCAAAAATAAGGTCTGTACTAACACAACAGAGACAGATTATATTAAATATCTCAACTAGAGTGTCTGAGACACAAAGAGGAAATAATAATTAATATCAAAATTAGCTGGCGTCTCCACTGTTGCACAACAGCTTCTTGTGATGATGTGGTTAGTATTTAAGGAAAAGTAAGATACCTTAGTAGGGGCCTGTTAAGTGGAGTCACCACTGAGCAGGTGTGACAGGAGCAAGCAATTCAATTCTCATCGCACAGGCCAGTATCAAAGGCAAAAAAGCAACCTTGCTGTTTCCATCCTTCTAAATGAAACTGCAGTAGATGTTAGACCCAAACTAGGTCGCTACAGCTGCATTTCGTCTACAGCCTTGCTTCTTTCCCTGATGAGTGCCTCAAACATAATGGTGAAATTTTCCTAAAAATAATGTATTCCAGAAGTCTGTAAGCCATGTAGGACACTCGGGCTTGCTTCAAACTTCATTGCCACTCATCAGCTCCCTTTACATACACACCACTTTTTCTCCTATTTGCTGAAGATCTTCTTTTCAAACATCTATATGTCTTTAACAACATATTTCCAGAGGTTAAAAACCATGTGCTAACTTGAATTCATAGAATTAACTCAGGAGAATGAAACCTACAGCCCTGTTTTTGCTTAGTGTTATGATCACCACCCCCACCCACTGAATTTAAAATGAAGAAGCACAACAGTAAGTTCTGAGGGTGAAACCCATGCTTTGCTTTCTCTCTTTGTAATAAACATAGGCATACAACTTTTAATCAACATCCAAAAGAACTTGGGGGCTACTTCAGGGAGTACACAGATAGTAACAAAATGATACCTCCCTGTCTCTGATTCCTGAGACACTGTAGTGTTCTGCTCATGACAGTCACTCAGGCCAAACCCAATGGAGAGTGGTCTTTAATTCTTTTTAAATGTAGAAGTAAAAGAAAAAAAAATTTCAGGAGGAACGTTTGCTGCTAGTGACAGTTGTTTCATGAGGTTCAAATAACAAAGTCTTTTAAATAACATAAAAATGAAAGATGTTCATACAAAATCCACAGAAAGTTATTTAGCCAATAAAATGGATAAAGAAAATACATTCTTTATTAATTACAGTCTATTCACTTTGTATCACCCTGTACCTCCCTTCGTCTTCCCCTCCCAATCCCACCCTCCCTCTTCCCCACCCCTGTCCCTCTCCCAGTATACTGATAAGGGAGGTCCTCCTCCTTTTCCTCTGATCCTAATCTATAAGGTCTTATCAGGAATGGCTGCATTGTCTTCTTCTGTGGCTTGGTAGGGCTGTTCCCTTCTCAGGGGGAGGTGATCAAAAAGCCAGCCTCTGAGTTCATGTCAGAGACAGTCCCTGTTTCTATTACTATGGAGGCCACTTGGACACTGAACTGCCAGAAGCTACCTCTGTGAAGGGTTCCAATCCATCTCCATGAGTGGTCCTTGGCTGGAGTATCAGTTTCAGAAAACACCCCTGTGGCCAGACATTTAGGATCTGTCGCTCTCCTTATGAAGCTCCTGTCCTCTCCAGGTCTTACTATCTCCCACTTCTTTCATAAGATTCCCTGTACTCTGCCCAAAGTTTGGCTATGATTCTCAACATCTGCCTCAATATCCTGCAGGGTAGAGCTTTTCAGAGGCCCTCTGTGGTAGGCTCCTGTCCTGTTCCCTGTTTTCTCCCTCCTCCAATGTCTATCCTCTTTGCCTTTCTGAATGGGGATTGAGCATCTTAGCCAGAGTCTTCCTTCCTGATTAGCTTAGGTGTACAGATTTTAGTATGTTTATCCTATATTACATGTCTAATATCCACTTATGAGTGAGTACATACCCTATGTGTCTTTCTGCTTCTGGGATACCTCACTCAGGATGATCTTTTCCAGTTTCCACCATTTAACTGCAAATTTCATGTTTTCCTTGTTTTTTATCACTGAGTAATATTCTATTGTGTAGATGTACCACAATTTCTGTATCCATTCCTCAACTGAGTGGCATCTGGGCTGTTTCCAGCTTTTGGCATTACAAATAAAGCTGCTACAAACATGGTTTAGCAAATGTCCTTATTGTAAAGTTGAGCGTCTTTTGGAAATATGCCTAGCAGTGGTATAGCTGGATCTTGAGGAAGCACTATTCCTAATTGTCTGAGAAAGCCCCAGATTGATTTCCAAAGTGGTTGTATAAGTTTACATTTCCACCAGCAGTGGAGGAGCCTTGAACTCATTGGCATAGCAGACAGCTTCCTGAACAGAAGACCAACAGCACAGGTTCTAAGAGCAACAATCAATAAATGGGACCTCATGAAACTGAAAAGTTTCGGTAAAGCAAAAGACACCTTCATCAAAACAAAACCACTGCCTACAGATCGGGAAAGAATCTTCACCAACCCTATATCTGACAGAGGGCTAATATCTAGTATATATAAAGAACTCAAAAAGTTAAACAGCAACAAATCAAGTAATACAAATAAAAAAGAGGGTACAGAGCTAAACAGAGAATTCTCAATAGAGGACTATCAAATGTCAGAGAAACACTTAAAGAAATGTTCAATGTCCTTAGTCATCAGGGAAATGTAAATCAAAACGACACTGAGATTTTATCTTACATCCATCAGAATGGCTAAGATGAATAACTTAAGTGACAACACATGCTGGAGAGGATGTGGAGAAAGGGGAACCCTCCTCCACTGCTGATGGGAATGCAAACTTATACAACCACTTTGGAAACCAATCGGGGGCTTTCTCAGACAATTAGGAATAGTGCTTCCTCAAGATCCAGCTATACCACTGCTAGGCATATATCCAAAAGATGCTCAAGTATACAACAAGGACATCTGCTCAACCATGTTTATAGCAGTTTTATTTGTAATAGCCAGAAGCTGGAAATAGCCCAGATGCCACTCAGTTGAGGAATGGATACAGAAATTGTGGTACATCCACACAATATTACTCAGTGATTAAAAAACAAAAGGGAAATCATGAAATTTGCAGGTAAATGGTGGAAACTGGAAAAGATCATCCTGAGTGAGGTATCCCAGAAGCAGAAAGACACACAGGGTATATATTCACTCATAAGTGGATACTAGACACATAATATAGACATATTAAAATCTATATACCTAAGGAAGCTAATTAGGAAGGAAGACTCTGGCTAAGATTCTCAATCCCATTCAGAAAGGCAGAGAGGATAGACATTGGAGGAGGGAGAAAACAGGGAACAGTACAGGAGCCTACCACAGAGGGTCTCTGAAAGGCTCTACCCTGCAGGATATAGAGGCAGATGTTGAGACTCATAGGCCAAACTTTGGGCAGAGTACAGGGAATCTTATAAAAGAAGTGGAAGACAGTAAGACCTGGAGAGGACAGGAGCTCCACAAGGCCAGTAACAGATCCTAAAAGTCTGGGCACAGGAGTGTTTTCTGAAACTGATACTCTAGCCAAGGAACACTCATGGAGATGGCCTGAAATCCCTGCACAGAGGTGACCTTGGCAGTTCAGTGTCCAAGTGCCTCCATAATAATGGAAACAGGGACTGTCTCTGACAGGAACTGATTGGCCTGCTCTTTGATCACCTCCTCCTAAGAGGGGAGTGACCTTAGCAGGCCACAGAAGAAGACAATGCAGCCAGTCCTGATGAGACCTAATACACTAGAATCAGAGGGAAGGGGAGGAGAACCTCCTTTATCAGTGGACTGGGAGACGGACAGGGATGGGGGAGAGGTAGGATGGGATTGGGAGGGGAGAAAAAGGGAGGTACAGGGGGGATACAAAGTGAATAAACTGTAATTAATTAAAATAAAAATAATTAAAAACAATTCTTGATGTCAAAAAAATAAATAAAAGTAATTTTAAGAAAAAAATTTTAAAAAAAGCAAAAGAAAAAGTCACAGAAATACCAATGCAAATCTAAACTATTTTCCTACACATTTAAAAGATGAAGATGAAAGATCCCCTTATTAACAACTTAATATCATATTCACAGAAAATTGAGTATGTTCACAATGGTATGGCTAATGTTGTATTCAAAGAAGAAAGAGAAGAAACTAAATTCAAAAGTTTTCCACTAGGAATTAAAAAAGAGTAGATCAGAAGTAATATGGCAGACAGCAAAATAAGAGGAGGAGAAAGAAGGAGGATCAAAAATAGTTTCTTGAAGACATAAATAAAACTAAAAGAACCCTTTGCAAGATCAATAAGAAAAATAAATTGAATACGTTTTAATAGATTATTCAAGAAAAAAAAAAGAAAGAGAAGGAAGGAAGAACCTGAGCGACTATTGTGAGCAATTACATGACAACAGACTAGAAGAAACACACACACACACACACACACACACACGCACACACACACACACACCACAGTCACCTAACAAAATGGAATTCAAAAGAAATAAAAAGATAGATGCAGTGGCATCGTCCTGCACTCCTACAAAAAGGTGGATCATGAACCTCTACGTGGCAACACAGTAAGACACTGTCTGGAAAAAAAAAAAAAGCAGGAAAAGGAAGAAAGAGAATGTAGAGGCAGAGAAGAAAGTGAGGAAAGAAGGAGAAAAAATGAATAAAAATGGAATGAAAAGAAATGAAGTTGAACCAATAATTAAAAATTTCACAGTAACAGAAGTCCGAGACAAGATGGCTTATGCCTAAATTGAAAGCAGAATTTATATCAAGCCATCTTAACCTCTTCCCAAAAGATATAAGAAGGAATACTTCCATACTCATTTTATAAAACCAGCATACCAAAACCTGGATACCAAAGCCAAAGAGCTTACAAGAAAAGGAAGCTCAACCCCACCCCCAACACCCTGCCTCCCTATGGCTAATCAATGAGGACCCACAGTCCTCAGTTAAATCCTAGCAAACTGAATTCAGCTGCGCATTCAATGTATTACTCAACACAATAAGTGGGGTCTATTCTGGAGATGCAAGGATGGGTCACCTTAATAAATGGATCTACCATATTCCACTGAAGAGCTCCATGTTACCACGGTAGAGGAGACATCAGCTCAGTTCCCGGCATGAATAGCTGATGGCAGAGCATGTTCACATAGTATGGACTAGGTCAAAGAGAAAGTAAAGAGAGCCAAGAGCAGTTAGTGACGTTATGCTAGCCATGCCTCATCCTTTAGAAGCTTCGAATCCTTCAGTAGTGCCACAAACTAGAGATTAGGCATTTAGAACAGAAGCTAGCAAATGACATTCTAGATTCAAGCACAACATACACATCATAATAAAACAAAACACATATGATTATTTCAAAAAGAATATTTACAAAATTCAACATACAATTATGATAACTATGAAACAAGGATAGAAGAACCCTTTGACAACACAATTAAGCTCCTATGTAAAAATAAAATTAATAATAAAATTAGCAATAAATAACTAATCATGTGTGAATATGATTAAATACATTGTATGAAATTCCCACAGAATTAGTGAAAATATTTTTTACAAAATTAAAATGTAGAAAATAACACATAAGCAGAAAAGCTGAAAGATTTTCCTTTAAAACTTGGTAAAATTTTGCTCTGTCAACATCATTCAACATTTTTGCTGAGGTCCTGTATAGGTCAGTACCAGATTCTTTGTGTATATGTTTTAGATGTTAACTTGGTGTATTTGTAAAACTCCTAATAGTACCAGTGAGTCTGTCTCAGACACTTTTGCCTGCTCTTGGGACATTTTTTCTCCTACTGGGTTGTCCAGCCTTGATATGAAGGCTTTTTGCCTTGTTTTACTGTATCTTGTTTTGTCATGTTTGGTGGTTGTCTCTTAGAAGCCTGCTCTATTCTGACAGGAAATGGAAGGAGCATGGATCTGGGGTAGAGGGGATGTGTGGGAACTGGGAGGAGTGGAAAGGAGAGGAGACTGTGGTCAGGATGTATTATGTGAGAGAATCTATTTTCAATTAAAAAATATTGTATAACAACAAAAACAGAACTCAAGAAGTTAAACAGCAACAAATCAAGTAATCAATTAAAAAATGGGGTACAGAGCTAAAGAGAGAATTTTCTGTAGAGGAATATAGAATGGCAGCGAAACACTTAAAGAAATGCTCAATGTCCTTAGTCATCAGGGAAATGCAAATTAAAACAACCCTGAGATTTCACCTTACACCCATCAGAATGACTAAGATGAATAACTCAAGAAACAACACATGCTGGAGAGGATGTGGAGAAAGGAGAAGAAAATACATTTTTTTCATTATTTATTTATTTTTAATTTTATTTTTTTATTATTAGTTAAATTTTATTAACTCTATACCAGCTGCATCCAGCTCCCTTATTCCCTCCCAATCCCACCCTACCTCCCTGCCCCTTTCCAAGTCCACTGATTGGGGAGGACCTCCTCCCCTTTCATCTGACCCTGTTTTATCAGGTATCTTCAAGACTGGCTGCAAAGTACTCCTGTGGCCTAGCAGGACACTTTTTAAAAGTTCCCCTCACTGTCTCTGACATGAACTCAGAGGTTGGCTCTTTGATCACCTCCCCCTGAGGGGGTGGGGCAGCCTTACTAAGCCACAGAGGAAGACAATGCAGCCAGTCCTGAGGAGACCTGATAGGCTAGGGTCAGATGGATGGGGAGGAGGACCTCCCTTATCAGTGGACTGGGGGAGACGAATGGGGGAACAGATGGTAGAATTGTTAGCAGATGAGGGAGGGGACTACAGCTCGGATACAAAATGAATAAACTATAGCAAATAAAAAGATAAATTAATTTAAAAAAAAGTTCCCCTCAAACCCTCAAACGAAACATTCAACCATTGGAAAAGGATTCTACTTCAGATGTATTTTGCCAGATAAGTCAAAGCCTAGTTTCAGAGATTAAAGACTAAAATAACTTCTGTTAGAGGCTAATGGTGATAAATTTACACTGAAACTAATACTTATTCTCCATTCTAAAAACTGTACAGCCCTTTACATTTACCCTACAGCTATCCATTCTATGAATACTAAAGGAAGACATAACCTGGGTGACCTTACATTTAAGACAGGTTTCAGTTTACTGACTACCTAAGCACATTGTAAAGACATATTGCACAGTAAAAAAAAAAGAAGGAGGGAGGGGCTGGAAACCTTTTCAAAACATTACTGCTATTGTCAATGTCACTCAAAGAAAAGTTCGGATGGAGATGGATTGATTCCTGTTACTGTAATTCCCATTCTGTCACTCATGGATCAAGGAATAATTTTTACTTTCAAGTTTTATTACTTAAATATATTTTATATGACTATCTTTGACATAATGATTGTTTTAGCAGATATAAAAAAAGTACGTTGAAAACACTGAGTCATCATTCTAGATGCCATTAAGTGCATTTTTTGAGGGCTGGAGAGATAGTTCGGAGGTTAAGAGCACTTCCAGAGGTTCTTCCAGAGGTTCTGAGTTCAATTCTCATCAACCACATAGTGTCTCACAACCATGTATAATGAGATCAGTGCCCTTTTCTGGTGTGCAAATAGACTTGCAGGTCGAACCCTATAAAAATTGAGTAAATAAATTGTTTTTTAGAGTATTTTTGAGTTATGAGAGCAGGACAATGTCTTAAGCTGAAGAAGAGTTTGGGAAAACCTAATTTCAATCCTTGAGGATGACTATGATAGGTTCACACTCCAAGAAGGAGTCAACTGCTGATATAGTTAAAATTGTAAAATAGCTATAATTATGTTTGGGGTGTAAACATGTTATCAAAAGCCTGTCATCTATGATAAACAAAAACAAGAGAGAAGTTGTCAGCATATTGGTGGGAAAAGGTAGTTACTTGAGATTGACTTCACAAAATTTTATTCCATAAGAAAAGTAGCCCTGAATACATAAAAAACAAAAACAAACCCTTTTATATGTTCTAGGCATTTCATACTTTTACAGATAATTAAGTGAATACCTTATTTTTCCATATGTAATAACGGCAGTCAGTCAAAATTCAGATTTAAAAAAACCTAAAATTGGTTCTCATCAACATGACCTAAATTGTAAATGGTATTGCCACTGTACTGGCATTCTAACTAAAGAAATTAGAGACATTTCTTGCTTTGTAAAACTTTATTGTTTTAGTGGTGAATTTTAAATTTGTATCACGTGCCTAGTTATCATCAGTACTTGAAGAAACAAATAAGATTGTACACCTATGCATCCTTCGTGAGGCCAAACAACTGTTTGTTCTTCCTTTTCCTTTGGAGAATAAGATAAAGTAGCTGCTCTAACAGCTACTAACAATTATCACGATGTTGATTTTCAAAATGAATCATAGAAATACATTAAATTTTTTGGCATTTTTTATTTAGAGTACTAACCTGAAAGGAGAAGTTTGCCCTGTTGAAGCTGACACCTGTCTTTGCCTGTGTTCTGCTGCTACAGAAGAATGCACAGGTAAGGTGTAAGCCATACTAGCT
The DNA here is from genome assembly GCF_907164565.1 of Psammomys obesus. Taxonomy (NCBI): domain Eukaryota; kingdom Metazoa; phylum Chordata; class Mammalia; order Rodentia; family Muridae; genus Psammomys; species Psammomys obesus. The sequence continues at coordinate 167,932 of NW_026596073.1, read as the reverse complement.
GCTCTGGCTCATCTTACTGGCTGCTACCAAGTCCAAGAACAAACTATCACCATCTGTTAAGGGCTTTTTGTTGTATTACCCTGTGCAATACATATATACACACATACATGTATTAAACGGAAAGAAATTACACACCTTTATCCCTATCTGAAATCCTAGGTACCTGACTCATAAGAACACCGATTCATTTAGTAGGCAGAAAGAGCACAACCTAAATCCTCCTTAAATCTCTCACCACACAATAATGTAGCCCTATACATCAACTTACAATGCCTGAGCTTTAACCTACCTACTACAGCTACAGTAGTGCTGTCTTCCTAGGATCTGGGGCCATAGTGGTGAGGATTTGAAAGATTTGAACGTTGTGCCGACAGCTTTCACCCTACCCCAAGTACATGGAAGTTAATGTACAGATTTAATCGGGCCCTGCAGATTCCAGTCATGCACATTTATATAAAAATGACATGACAAAATCCAAAGAAGAAAATTAATGAATAAACACAGAGTATAGACTTGACCATTTTAAAGCTCACATTCAAATAAGATTATGCAGACTTCCTTTGTTCTTTTCCTGGCTATGCCAAACCTCTACAGAGATACCGCTGACTTTTAGGTTCCACAGATTTATATATTTTTCTCAAATAGTGGTTGTTATTTTAAGATAAGACATGCCAGAGCCTGAGGATTATGTGTGTACATAAAAGAATAATCATATCCTCAAAGATTTTTAAAGGAAGCTACAAGATGAATAACAGCCTTGGCATACTTTTATTAATATAAACTAGAATCCTACAAATATATTAATTATTCAACATTTTGCTTGTTATAAAGTATATGTAACTGGAAAATAAAAAGACAGTTTTTCTGCATGTTTCTGTACATTTAAGTTACAGTTTCTTTAATCTGTGGGTCTTAGAAAGTAGTCTTTTATGACTAGATAAAAGAAAAAGAAATGACAAATAATCCTTCTAATTCACTGTTAGTTGTTCTTGGTCAGAATTCAAGTCCTTTACACAGACGGCAGAATAGAATCCCAGGAACTCCCTTCCAGTGCATCATTGATAAAGGCAATTACTTCAACGATTTCAGGAATATCAGCCAGTTTTTGCTTATTTTTAAAGCTCGCTGTGTGTTGCTATGAGATGGATACTGGTACCTGGAAACTCAGAGGTTCTTCCTGTTTCTTTCATACCTGAAAGTCAACTCAGTTCATCAGTAACATTTGGGCCTAGTGTCAGGCACAAAGGCCAAAATATCCTTTCTCTGTGTGTCTCTCTTTTATAGGACTCTTCCCAAGTTCAAGTCCTATAAATATGTTCCTCGATGCTCCATGAGCTCCTGGAATGTAGTCTGGTCCCTAGTTCCTAAAGAAAGAACCCAATAAAAAGAACTGTTTCTCTCATTATAACATAATTGTTTTCGTAGAACAACTTAAAATTATATTTTTAGAATAGCCTTAGGAAGCAGATTATGGGTGACATGCTAACTCTCTTTGGTTAAAGAATGACATCAGGGCTCTAAGCTACCATCAGCAAACTGGTAATGTTTTATTTTGTGCTCATGTGACAAATGTTAAATCAAAACATGTAATATATATATATAGTATATATTTTATATAATATATAGTGTATATATATGTAGCATTATATATAGTATATATGTAGTATTATATATAATATATAGTATATATTTATGCTACATGTTTTAATCACAATTCTATTGCTGATATGAAATATATGAGGATAATATTATCTTTCCTCCATCTCCCAGCCAGTAATGGCACCCTGGCTTTCAGTAGATACTGGTACCCTCAATGTCATGTTAAAAGGATGATTTAGGATGTTTGTTCCTATCTCAAAAAAAAAAAAAAAAGTTGAGATTTGTTCCTGTATGCCTGTCTCTGCCTCTTTCCTGTATTCCTTAGATGTGGAGATGGAAGATTTTGTGATCTCAGATCAGATTTAGCCATGCTCTCTCAGGGACAGCATTTCTTTCTTTCTTTCTTTTTTTTTTTTGCCAGAATAAAACTTCTTTTCTAGTTCTAGCTATGGCTCTTCTATTCCTTTTGTACTAAAGACACTTTAGGGCTGGAGAGATTGTCAGCAGCTAAGAGCACTGATCCTTTTCCAGGGGACCTGAGTTTGATTCCCAGAGTCCGCATGGTCGACAACCTCTGTAACTCCAGATGCATGAGATCTGTCATCCACATCTGGCTTCTGTTGCTACTGTCCCCACAAGGATGATACACAGACATGCATGCACAAGAAACGCCCTTACACAGAAAAAGAAATAAATGCTTTTTTTTTTTTAAGGGGACTGTGGAGAGTTCTTAACATGCTGTAGAAAATATAAAAAAAAAAAAAAAAAAAAAAGATTCACCAAAGGAGATGCAATACTCTTTAACAGTATTTACTAGGCATTAGGCATTGCTAGTTTGCTGAAGAATATTAATTCCATGTTAGATGTTTGTGGCAAGAACTCTTTGATATATTATTTTTCTTCACATGAGTGTCTTACCAGGACTGAGATGTCCATACCCTTAGTTGACAGCTATTAGACTTTCCATATTTCATTTCCACTAAGATCAGTGGAACCTGTCCAGAAACTGGGCAACTAACAAGGCAAAGCAGGGATGGAGAACAGATCAGAATCCCATGGTATTTTCTCCATACTCCTTGAGTTCTGTAGGACTGTGAATAACATTATCATGCGTGAAGTTCTGTCAGAAGTGGGAACAACTTTCCTTCAGCCCTACTGCTTTTACAGGGACAAGAGGCCAGTAATCAAGGAGCCATTTCTCCCAAGAGCTGAAGAGCAAACACAGCTGCACTGTAACTCATGGCTACCTGAGGAGACTTTGCTGTAGTCATAGAACCTGCCACCGCTCATGACTGACACCTGAAACCACAATTTCTGCTTTGGGAAACTGATCTTCCCAGGCCCATTGAAGACACCTTGTAGTGGCTCCAATAGGCTTGATTTTGCATGACAACTTTCGATGACCCCACAATCTAGATGTTCCAACCAATATTGCACATGTATCAATGAAGTCATAAAGAAGGGGACCCTCTACCACAATGCAGGAACAGGATGTCCCAGTACCCCAAGCACTGGAGTGACTAAGCAAACTTATTGTAAACAGGAGGCTAGTTGACAGGAGGCTTAGACACGTATGACTGGATTTATAAGCAGCAACCCTCACATTTTCCCTTAGGCCAGTCTGGAAGACCTTCTTTCCGCCCTCTTCAGTGCTGCAACCCAAATGCCAGTAAAGTTTCTTCTTTTTCTTCTTATTGTCTACTTCAGGTGTTTTTTGTTTTGTTATGTTTTGTGGTGTTTTGTTGTTGTTGTTGTTGTTGTTTTTATCACAGCTAGAGCAGGCTAACCTGGCAACCCGAAGAACGAGAAATTCGTAGGACCATTACCCCTTGTCATACCCAGCAACTACAAGTGACTAAAGAATTCCGGAAAATATTCAGGAGCAAAGACTTCAAAAAGATGAAAAGATGAGGGACTGTACATGTTCTGAAAGGTATGAGACTGACCACAGGAGGCTGCAGGACTGTAGAATGTGAAGAGCTTTATGTCAGGATGGCAGAAGAATCATAGAAACACATCCCCAGCCAGTCAAGGAGCTCGACAGTGTCACCCCTGTCGAGAAGCTGTCAAAGGCTATTGACAGAGATGTTAACACTTGCTGCCAGGGCACTGGTCCACCAACACTCAATGCCCAGAGCTGTAGTACTGTGATTTGCGGGCCACTGGCATTGACTTTAAAGGGTCTGCCTTTGACTATTGATGATTCCCATCTGAACAAACAAAAGAAACCTCTGCCAGTTTGAAACCAATGGACAGATCCACAGAAACAAGACGTTGGGTAGATAGTTCTGACACTAGTCCAGTGTGTTATGTTAGTCTCTTGTCATTTACTGTTGCCTCTAGTACTCTTAATCTTACACTGTTTTAAACATTTATCCCTGTCTGCTGCTTTTCTTCCTGTCTTCCTGTATGCCATCATCCTATATTTTAAGCTGAAATCACTCATCAACTCCTATTCCCCTTCTATGTTTCACATAGGCTCTTCACTGCCTTTGACTAACACACTGAGTATTTAACTTGTCTTGTTTATTTGATCCCCTCTATATTGAAATAACATAACAATAGGATGTGCTTTGTTAACTGCTGCATCCTCAACATCCAAAATGGCAGTGGGTAAAAAGGAGGTGCTGAGTAAATATTTGTTGAAAGAACTAGAGGCCCACTGCTGGTGGGAATGTAAACTTGTACAACCACTCTGGAAATCAATCTGGCGCTTTCTCAGACAACTAGGAATAGCGCTTCCTCAAGATCCAGCCATACCACTCTTAGGCATATACCCAAAAGAGGCTCAAGTACACAAAAAGCACATTTGCTCAACCATGTTTGTAGCAGCTTTATTTGTAATAGCCAGAAGCTGGAAACAACCCAGATGCCCCTCAACTGAAGAATGGATGCAGAAACTGTGGTACATCTATACAATGGAGTATTACTCAGCAATGAAAATTAAGGAAATCATGAAATTTGCAGGTAAATGGTGGGACCTGGAAAGGATCATCCTGAGTGAGTTGTCCCAGAAGCAAAAAGACACGCATGGTATATACTCACTCATATAAACATACAACATAGAATAAACCCACTAAAATCTGTACATCTAAACAAACTAAGCAAAAGAGAGGACCCTAACTAAAATGCTCAATCCCCATCCTGAAAGGCAAAGAGGATGGACATCAGAAGAAAAAGAAAATAGGAAACAACCTCAGAACCTGCTACAGAGGGCCTCTGAAAGCCTCTGCAGTATAGACTGTCAAAGCAGATGCTGAGCCTGATGGCCAACTGATAGGCAGAGTGAAGGGAATTTTATGTAAGAAGTGGGAAATAGTAAGAGCTGGAGGGGACGGGAACTCCACAAGGAGAGTAATAGAACAAGATAATTTGAACACAGGGAACTTCCCAGAGACTCATACTCCAACCAAGGACTATTCGTGGAGATAACCTAGAACTCCTGCACAGATGTAGCCCATGGCAGTTCAGTGTCCAAGTGGGTTCCATAGTAATGGGAAGAGGGACTGCCTCTGACATAATCTGATTGGCCCGCTCTTTGATCACCTCCCCCTGAGGGGGGAGCAGTCTTACCAGGCCACGGTAGAGGACAATGCAGCCAATTTTGATGAGAACTGATAGACTAAGATCAGAAAGGAGAGGAGAACCTCCCCTATCAGTGGACTTGGGGAGGGGCCTGCATGCAGAAAGGGGAGGGAGGGTGGGATCGGGAGGGGAGGAGGGAGGGGCTTATGGGGGGATACAAAATGAATAAAGTGTAATTAATAAAAAAAAAAAAGAACTAGAGGCATCCACCATGCAGTGCCTTAAAAACGTATTTTTATTTCAGTCTACTCAACATGGACATAAAACCTTGATAAAATCAAACTCCTCTGGATAATAGTTCCCTGAAGAATAAACAGTGGCTTGCAGCAAAAGCAACTTCCCCTACTTAATTGCATTTATACAAGAAACGGCTTAAATGTGAAAAGTATTTTCAATATCTCTTGGACCTATGCCTTTAACTTTGTTTTTCATCTATGTTTGTACATCACTTCAAACTTATTCTAAAATAATATCTCAAATATTTGATAAAAATGATACATTGACATGTATACCTCCCCACTGATTTTGAAACTGTTAAATGTAAGAGTTATGTCTTACATGGACATATGTAAGTCAGTGCAGTTTGATTAATCTGCAAGTAAGATGTTGAAATTTGGAGTTATGTGTGGTCACTGATCACTTAATAACTCCAACTATATCCAATGTAAGCTATGTAGTACTGGATTCATGATACTCACCTGAAAACTTGACAGCCTTGCAGGATTCACCTTAATAATAATAATCACAATCTCATACTGTCTTGGTTTTCATGAGATACAGCTTCATAAAGCACAGGGCTGGCCTCAAACATGCTAAGGCTTTCCTTGTATTCCTGATCATCCTGGATCTGCCTCACAAACACTGAGTTTGTAAGCATGTGCCACCATGAACAGGTGACTATCACAGTTTAACCCAATACTGCCAGCTACTCATCCATTATTCTCACTGAGAACTTCCTTTACTCGATCTTCAATGTTAACGCCATCCATTTCAAATTGTGCCAAGCATGCATCTCACTTTAGCTCTCTCCCCCCTCTGACTATATTGCTCTGAATATTAATCCATTATCTTAGTTTTATACTGCCAGCAGCCTTCTAATGCTTCCCATCAAAGGCTCTTTCCTGTGTACAACATATTTTACAATCTGAAAACACGAATATTTTAAAATCACAGATGTGACCATACATCATGTGATCCTCATCATAAAACATTTCTGGGAACTTTTATTGCTCTTAGGATACAATTTAAGTGTTTATTGTTGGCCACAAGTCCTTCTGTTCCCTTCCCCTGCTCAACTGTCCAGACCAACTAGTTTTTTAATCCTTGCCTTCATGCACACTGCTTTTCCACAGTCTTAGGTCTAAAATATTGCAGAGATGGTTCTCCTGTCTCCTATTTTCTGAGTAAAATCCTACTCAGCTGTTACCTCTCAATTCAAATAGCATTTAGGGACAACAAACCAGACGATAGAGAAAATGTTAATGTTTCTGTTAATTTCTCTTTTATCACACATGACAGGGTTTAATGCTACTTTTGGGGGATGTCTCTGCTAATAGCATGGTGGGGATTGCAGCATTCTGGAAAGTGTTTCAAGTCCTATGCCTTTTTGAGAAATTTAATTTTTTAAAATGTTTTATGGAATTCTTGGACCAATTTGAGCAATAGTAATTTATCTATAAGAAATATCTATAAAATATGGATAGAAAAAAAGGTGTTTATACATTGTTGTCAGCTCGCATGGCACTCTTTCCTATGACTACATGCCATCTCTTTTCCAATCTAAAGTCTTACTGTGAAAAGTAAGGTGACAAAACTGTCCTTTCAGTGCAATAGCTTTTCATTACTTAACATAAAATAGGTTTCTTTGCCTCCAAAATTTCATAATATTTAATGTCAGTTGTTTATTTAACCAAATATGTCAGAATTTATGCTCTTATAATCTCTATATAATAAAATAGTGTAAGTATTGATTTGTACTCACCATTCCAGGTCCTGTTAATATGTTTTCCTGATGACGTCAATAAGCTGAAGTCTTATCCAGAGTGTTCAGACAAATATAAATGTTAAGAAGTTTTCTGGGGGTGTCGAATGAGGAATCATGGGATATAAGAATAATGTAACACATCAATGTCTTCTTTTAAACTCTTTGAACTATAATGACTCCATTCTTGGAATCGGATTGTTTTCAGTGTTGGGTATATAAACACTTGTCTTTTAAACAGTGTTTTCAAGGATGATTATGCTTTGTCCAAAATATAAAGAATTGTTCAAGGACTCATGTTTAGTAACAGAATGTGTCACCTGAGCTTATTTTCAAACAGTATGTCCCTGCACTCCCAGCATCATCTAATCCCTTAACATTTCACGATGTGACAAGTTTCTGAATTAAATGAGATTTATATTTCAAGTGATATAATCCAGACACATATTGACAAATACACATCTTCTCACATTTATGGAAACAAAACTGCTGATCTCATTGAACCAAGTAGAATAGTTATCACTGAAAACTTCAAAATACATGAAATAAAGAGATGTAAAGAAGTTAAATGATGGGCTATGGTCATACTGAAGGAACTAATTCTGGTTTCCTAAAGCACAGATTGATAAAAACAACAGATAACTTATTTTAAAGTGGTGAGAAGAGCATAAAATTCTCAATACATAAGAATAATTCATGTTGTGGCTGGAAATATGGCATAGTAGTTAACATGGTATATTGCTTTTGCAGAGATGCCAGGTTCCAGGACCAATATCAGGTGATACACAACCTCCTATATCTACAGCTCCAATGGTATCTGGTGCCTCTTGCCTCCACAGAAACCTGCACTAACCTGCACATAACCACATATAGATACACACAATCATACACACAATGAAAAGTAATAAAAATTAATCTTTAAGATGATGACTGCTTTAATAAACAAATACTTATTAACCTTATTTGATTGTTATACACTTTGTACAGGCATTTTAATTCCAGTATAACCATAAAGATAGAAATCATATGCCTCGGTGAAAATACGGATTTATATCTCAACCTCTGCAAGACATGAATCATACAGGTTACCCAGTCTTACATTCAACTAAGTTGATGTCATCATGATTGTAACTACACATGCCTAAAACATACAGAAAATGCTTTAAAACTAGGTAATGAAAAGAAACAGAGTTTTGAGGAACTTGTTAGTAAAAGCCTAGCTTACTGCAGATAGAATTTCAATAGCAATTGTGGTACACATTCATAAAGAATCGCTAGGCTTTAGAGAAAGATTTTCTTAGAAAATACCTAAATGACCACAAAACATAGGGAGAAGTATGAATGGTAATAAGCTATTATAAAAGGTCTCAGAAAAATACTATGAATATGTTGTTGAACAATAGAGAAAAAGCAATCCTTATTAAAAAGTGCTAGACACTTGACTGGATATTATTGTGTGCTAGTGTTTTATGGAAAGTAGAATTAGCTTGATAAAATTGGATATTTAGCTAAAGAGAATGTTAAACAAAAAACTTGGTTAAACTGGCTCTTCTTGACTGTATTAAAAAACCCAGAGACAATAGTTTACAACAATTCCAAAGAAATATAAGAAGACTGAAGCTATGGTTTCTTTCTGCTCTAAAGCTGTCTTCAAATTACTGTCTCTTTTTCCATCTTTTGGACAGAGGTTCCCCAGAGAAGCCTAATTCTAGCGCTATTGAGGAGCACTCACCTTCCATCTTCCATGGTCCAATAACAGCATCCTTTAATTTTCATTTATTTAAGACTAAGGAAATAAAATGGCCATCCTGCCAAAAGCAATCTAAAGGGTCAACCCAATTCCCATCAAAATAACAACTCAATTCTTTATAGACCTTGCAAGAAAAATTATCAGCTTCATATGGAGAAACAAAAGATCCAGAATCTCCAAAACAATCCTGTACAACAACAGATCATCTGGAGGTATCTCCATTCCCGATCTCAAGCTGTACTACAAAGCAATAGTAATAAAAACTGCATGGTATTGGCATAGAAACAGAAAGAAGGATCAATGGAACCAAATAGAAGACCCAGAAATAAACCCACAAACCTATGAATATTTGGTTTTTTGATAAAGAAACCAAAACCATTCAATGGAAAAAAGACAGAATCTTCAATAAATGGTGCGGGTCCAACTGGATGTCTACGTGCAGAAAAATGAAAATAGATACATATTTATCACCCAGCAGAAAACTAAATTTCAAGTGCATCAAAGACCTCAACATAAAACCAGATACTCTAAATCGGTTCAAAGAAAAAGTGGAGAACAGCCTAGAACTCATTGGCACAGGAGACAACTTCCTGAACAGAACACCAACAGCACAGACTCTAAGAGCAGCAATCAATAAATGGGACTTCATGAAACTAAAAAGCTTCTGTAAAGCAAAGGACACTGTCGTCAGAACAAAACGACAGCCTACAAATTGGGAAAGGATCTTCACCAACACTATATCTGGCAGAGGGCTAATAACCAGAATATATAAAGAACTAAAGAAGTTAAAAAGCAATAAATCAAGTAATCCAATTAAAAAATGGGGTATGGAGCTAAACAGAGAATTCTCTGTAGAATAATATAGAATGGCAGAGAAACACTGAAAGAGATGCTCAACATCCTTAGCCAACAGGGAGATGCAAATCAAAACGACCCTGAGATTTCACCTTACACCCATCAAAATGCCTAAAATCAAAAACTCAAATGACAACATGTGCTGGAGAGGTTGTGGAGAAAAGGGAACCCTCCTCCATTGCTGGTGGGAATGTAAACTGGTACAACCACTTTGGAAGTCAATCTGGTGCTTTCTCAGACAATTAGGAATAGTGCTTTCTTTAGATCCAGCTATATCACTCCTAGGCATATGTCCAAAAGATGCTCAAGTACACAACAAGGACATTGCTCAACCATGTTTGTAGCAGCTTTATTCATAATAGCCAGAACCTGGAAACAACCAAGATGTCCCTCAAAGGAGGAATGGATACAGAAATTGTGGTATTTTTACACAATGGAATACTACTCAGCAATCAAAAACAAGGAAATCATGAAATTTGCAGGCAAATGGTGAGATCTAGAAAAGATCATTCTGAGTGAGGTATCCCAGAAGGAGAAAGACACACATGGTATATGCTCACTTATATAGACCTATTAGATATGATAAACATAATGAAATCTATACACCTAAAGAAGATAAACAAGAAAGAGGACCCGGGGTAAGATGATAAATCCTCACTTAGAAAGACAAATGGGATAGACATTGGATGTAGGAGAAAACAAGTAACAGGACAGGAGCCTACCACAGAGGGCCTCTGAAAGACTCTACCTAGCAGTGTATCAAAGACTGAGACTCATAACCAAACCTTCAGCAGAGTCATATGAAAGAAGGGGGAGTTAGTTTGATGTGGAAACGATAGGAGCTCCACAAGGACCAAATATATCTGGGCACAGGGGTCTTTTCTGAGACTGATATTCCACCAAGGACCATGTATGGATATAACCTAGAACCTCTGCTCAGATGTAGCCCATGGTAGCTTAGTAACCACTTGGTTTCCCATAGTAAGGGGAACAGAAATTATTTCTGACAGGAACTCAATGGCTGGCTCTTTGACCTCCCCACCCTTCAAGGGAGGAACAGTCCTGCTAGGCCACAAAGGAGGACTTTGCAGCTACTCCTGAAGATACCTGATAAAACAGGGTCAGATGAAAGGGAAGGAGGTCCTCCTCAATCAATGGACTTGGAAAGGGGCAGGGAGGAGATGAAGGAGGGAGGGTGGAATTAAGAAGGAATGAGGGAGCGGGATATAGCTGGGATACTAACTAAATAAAATGTAACTAATAATAAAAATTAAAGTAAGTAAATTAATTCTAAAAAAAGTAAACCATGCTTGGAGTTGGAGATATGGCTCAGCACCCACATGCTGGTTCACAACTGTCTATTTCTAAGGGGGCCACTGCCCTCTTCTGGCATCCACCAGCACCAGCATGCATGTGGTGCACACACATGTAGGCAAAATACCTGTACACATATAAAATAATAAATGAGTAAATTATTTTTAAAAAAGACTAAGGAAAGTACTTAATACCTTCCCTCATTAATCTTTAGCTATTCCTTGGTTGCCCTTTTCTCTCAGCAATTATATTTTATCTGTCTTTTATGTTAATTAAATCATACTTGAAATATCTATTGTTTTTCCAATTTATATTGACCTGTCTACAAATTTCAAATTTTAATAATCCCACCTGAAAGTTTCATTCTAAAATTTTTGCAAGTAAAGCACCTACGACAATACTCAACTGAAGAATTTCTCAGTTAACACGCATCATAATTTTTGTTAACTATGCCTATGAAATGGATTTACAATGACATTTGAGAATTCTGAAATTGCAATATGGATATTGATCTTGGCTACTTTCACAATTAGACTTTAGTTTATCTCATTGTATCTTATTTTATTTGCATATGAACATAAAAATTTCACAAGATTACAGACTAATATGACTCATCCAGGAGTTTTCCTACTGATCCACTTAAGTTTTCCCCTTCCCAACACCCCATGGACTTCTTTTCTATATATAATTTTTTGAAAAGTGAAGTGTTCCAGCTTTCCTGTTATAATGTTAGAAATAATGCCCTATATTGCTTGCCCTTAACTAAAGCCAGATACATAAAAAATTTGTATATCATTCTACAAAAAAATATAAGGTATGTAATTACTCCATCAGTCAAGAATATTTCAATATGTTGAAGTATTCACTGTTCTTACTTTAGATCTTTTCAGCTGAGATAACTAAGGTAAAAAAGAAATTATAAACTTCCTTGAGTCAAATAGTCACTGAGCCATAGGTCTAGTATTCACAACCAGCCATCTGGCCTCGGTGCCTCAACTCTTAAATACATTACCAGTCTGTGAGTGAAATCAAAGCAGTACTTTAAAGTGGATTCAAAAGAGGCTTAGCAGAAATAACCATATCTCAGAAGATATAGGCTTGGAATCAAATTCAAGTGTACCTCTCTTAATTTATTTTTAAAAAGTGGTTTTCCAAAATTCACTGGTTTTGTTTAATGAAGTTGCCTCATATTTATATTTTATCTAAAGTTATTCTGTGAATCTTTTAGCATCAACTGAAAAGCAGAACTTGCCTTCTTCAAGAGCATTGAGTTCTCTTATGCCATGCTGCCTCATGGTGAAATGCATACTGAAGAAGTTAAATATGTACTCAAATGCTGGCTCTAATATTTATTAAAAGCATTACATTAGACCAATCTAAAATTCAAGATACCATTTCAAATATGAAAACATTAGTGTCACACTCACACAATCATAAGTAGGACTGGGTTTTACCATTGAATGATAAGTTTGTTATTGAAGAAATCAGAAAGAAACTTCTTCCAAAATACCTAGACTCAGTTGACAGTGAAAATACAAAAACAATATGTCTGTAAAACAGAGAATGTTTGTAGCTGTGAGTGGCTATTTTTTTTAAATGAAGATACTGCTTGTGTTTGTGTTAAACTGTGAACAAAGACTCACTGGTGGGTGTAAATAGCTGCTTTGAAATCCAGGACTCAACTATTCAGCATGAGTTTTGATACACATAAGAAATAATGTGAATTTGAATTCTCCTCCTGTAAATTCAAAATAATAACGGTATTGACAACAATAAAGGCTAATTCAAGACCTAGCTGACATTTAAAAGTATAAATAAAAAACAGAAACAGAGATCTCAATAAATAACTTATTGATTCAGCTAAAACAAAACAAGAATGGGTCATATTCAAAACCAGTTGAAAACAATAATAAAGAGCAGAGGTATTCTAAAGGAATAAGAAAAGAGAATAGCTCAAACAACAAAGAAAGAATTTTTAAAAACAAACCATAAAAGGTTGGAAAGACAGCTCAGTGGCCAAGTGTGTATGCTATTCTTCCAGAGGACCAGAGTTCAGTTTCTAGCTCACCACAACTTGAGACCTCAGTTCTAGGGATGTCCATCCTGCTGTGGACACCTGCACTTAGATAAACGGACTCCCCATTCACACACATACATAAAATATTTGTTAGAAAAGTGAATACATTTTTGGTACAAATTAATAATGAATATCATGGCACCTATTTTTCAGAAAAAGAAAATGTCACAATTTAAAAAAAATTATCAGATTCTATAGTGAAAATACTGATATAAAATGAGAGAAGAAAATTTTTCTGTTTGTTCTAGGTTACCTTCTGTTTCTCTGATGTACAGCATGACCAAAAGCAACTTGGGCATAAAAAGATTCATTTAATTTATTTTTCTTTATTTTTATTTTTTTATATTAATTACAGTTTATTCACTTTGTACCCCAGCTGTAGCTACCTCCTTCATTTCTTCCCAATCCCAGCCACCCTCCCTCATCTCTTCCCATGCCCCTCTCCAAGTCCACTGATAAGGGAGGTCCTCTTCCCCTTCCATCTGACCCTAGCCTCTCAGGTGTCATCAGGACTGGCAGCATTGCCCTCCTCTGTGCCTGGCAAATCTGCTCCTCCAACAGGGGGAGGTGATCAAAGAGCCAGCCACTGAGTCCATTTTTCAGAGACAGTCCCTGTTCCCCTTAATAGGGAACCCAATTGGATACTGAGCTGCCATGGGCTATATCAGTATAGGGGTTCTAGGTTATCTCCATCCATGGTCTTTGTTTGGAGTATCAGTCTCAGAAAAGATCCCTGTGCCCAGATTATTTTGGTTCTGTTTCTCTCCTTGTGGAGTTCCTGTCCCCTCCAGGTCTTTCTATCTCCCCCTTCTTTCATAAGATTCCCTGCACTCAGCCCAAAGTTTGGTTAAGTGTCTCAGCATCTGCTTTGATACACTGCTAGTTAGAGTCTTTCAGAGGCCCTCTGTGGTAGTCTCCTGTCCTATTTCCTGTTTTCTCCTTCTTCCAATGTCCACACAGTTTGTCTTTCTGAGTGAGGATTGATCATCTTGCCCAGGGTCCTCCTTCTTGCTTAAGTTCTTTAAGTGTACAAATTTTTAGTATCTTTATCCTATATAACAGGTCTAGTATCCACTTATAAACGAATATATAGTATGTGTGTCTTTCTGCTTCCGGGATACCTCACTGAGATGATCTTTTCTAAATTCCACCTTTTGCCTGCAAATTGCATTATTTCCTATTGTGTAAATGTACCACAATATCTGTATGCCTTCCACCATGATCAATGATGCCAAATAGAAAACCCCGAAATAAATCCAGACTTCTACAGATAATTGATTTTTGAAAAAGAAGCCAAGACCATACAATGGAAAAAAGACAGAATCTTCAAACAATTGGTGCTGGTCTAACTGGATGTCTACATGGAGAAAAATACAAATAGATCCATATTTATCACCCGGCACAAAACTAAAGTCCAAGTGGATCAAAGACCTCAACATAAAACCAGAAACACTAAATTGGTTAGAAGAAAAAGTGGGGAAGAGCCTATAACTTATTGGCACAGGAGACAACTTCCTGAACGGAACATCAACAGTACAGACTCTAAGAGCAAGAGTTAATAAATGGGACCTCAGGAAACTGAAAAGCTTCTGTAAAGCAAAAGACGCTGTCGTCAAAACAAAACGACAGCCTACAGAATAGGAAAGGATCTTCACCAACCCTATATCTGACAGAGGGCTAATATCCAGAATATATAAAGAACTAAAGAAATTAAAAAGCAACAAATGAAGTAATCCAATTAAAAAATGAGGTACGAAGCTAAACAAATAATTCTCTGTAGATGAATATAGAATGGCAGAGAAACATTTAAAGAAAGGTTCAACGTCCTTAGTCATAAGGGAAATGCAAATCAAAACAACCCTAAGATTTCACATTACACCAATCAGAATGGCTAACATTAAAAACTCAAGTGACAATACATGCTGGACAGGTTGTGGAAAAAGGGGACCCGTCCTCCATTGCTAGTGGGAATGTAAACTTGTACAACCACCTGGACAGAAATCTGGTGCTTCCTCAGACAACTAGGAATAAAGCTTCCTCAAGATCCAGCTATACCACTCCTAGGCATAATACCCAAAAGAGGCTCAAGTACACAATAAGGACATTTTCTCAACCATGTTTGTAGCAGCCTTATTTGTAATAGCCAGAAGCTGGAAACAACCCAGATGTCCCTCAGTGGAGGCATGGATACAGAAATTGTGGTATATCTACACAATGGAATATTACTCAGCAATAAAAACAACAAGGAAATCATGAAATTTGCAAGTAAATGGTGGGATCCGGAAAACAACATCCTGAGTGAGCTATCCCAGAAGGAGAAAGATTCACATGGTATATACTCACTCATAGAGACAAATAATATAGGATAAGCCTACTAAAAATCGGTACACCTAAAGAAACTAATCAAGAAGGAGGACTCTTCCTAAAATGCTCAATTCCTATCCAGATAGGCAAAAAGGATGGACATCAGAAGAAGGAGAAAAGAGGAAAGTCAGGAGCCTGACACAGAAGACCTCTGAAAGGCTCTGCCCTGCAGACTGTCAAATCAGATGCTGAGATTTATGGGCAACCTTTGAGCAGAGAGAAGGGAATCTTACAAAGAAGGGGGAAACAGTAAGATCTGAAGAGGACATGAACTCCACAAGGAGAACAACAGAACCAAAAAATCTGAGCACAGGGGTCTTTCCTGAGACTGCTATTCTAACCAAGGACCATGCATGGAGATAACCTAAGACCCATGCACAGATGTAGTTTATGGCAGTTCAGTATCCAAATAGGTTCCATTGTAATAGGAACAGGGACTGTCTCTGACATGAACTGATTGCCCTGCTCTTTCATTACCTCCCCCTGAGAGGAAAGCAGCATTACCAGGTTACAGAAGAAGACAATGCAGCCACTCCTGATGAGACCTAATTGACTAGGATCAGAAGGAAGGAAAAGAAGACTTCCCCTATCAGTGGACTTGGGGAAGGGCATGCATGCAGAGGGTGGAGGAAGGGAGGGATTGGGTCTGGAGGAGGGAGGGAACCACAGAGGGGATCCAAAGTGAATAAAGTGTAATTAATAAAGAAAAATAAATAAATACAGCTAGGTCCACAATAATGGACTAAAAATTAAAAAAAATTAAAAAGGAAAAAAAGCAATAAATCAAGTAATCCAATTAAAAAATGGGGTATGGAGCTAAACAGAAAATTCTCTGTAGAGGAATATAGAATGGCAGAGAAACACTGAAAGAGATGCTCAACATCCTTAGCCATCAGGGAGATGCAAATCAAAACTGCCCTGAGATTTCACCTTACACCCATCAAAATGCCTAAAATCAAAAACTCAAATGACAACACGTGCTGGAGAGGTTGTGGAGAAAGGGGAACCCTCCTCCATTGCGGGTGAGAATGTAAACTGGTACAACCACTTTGGAAGTCAATCTGGTGCTTTCTCAGACAATTAGGAATAGTGCTTCCTCAAGACCCAGCTATATCACGCCTAGCATATACCCAAAATTTGCACAAATACACAACAAGGACATTTGCTCAAGCATGTTTGTAGCAGCTTTATTCATAATAGCCAGAACCTGGAAACAACCCAGATGTCCCTTAAAGGAGGAATGGATACAGAAATTGTGGTATTTTTACACAATGGAATACTACTCAGCAATCAAAAACAAGGAAATCATGAAATTTGCAGGCAAATGGTGAGATCTAGAAAAGATCATTCTGAGTGAGGTATCCCAGAAGGAGAAAGATACACATGGTGCATACTCACTTATATAAACCTATAAGATATGATAAACATAATGAAATCTATACACCTAAAGAAGATAAACAAGAAAGAAGACCCGGGTAAGATGATAAATCCTCACTTAGAAAGACAAATGGGATGTGCATTGGATGAAGGAAAAAAAAGTAACAGGACAGGAGCCTACCACAGAGGGCCTCTGAAAGACTCTACCTAGCAGTGTATCAAAGACTGAGACTCATAACCAAACCTTCAGCAGACTGCAGAGAATCATATGAAAGAAGGGGAGTTAGTATGATGTGGAAAGGATTGGAGCTCCACAAGGACAAAATATATCTGGGCACAGGGGTCTTTTCTGAGACTGATATTCCACCAAGGACCATGTATGGATATAACCTAGAACCTCTGCTCAGAGTTAGCCCATGGTAGCTCAGTAACCACTTAGTTTCCCATAGTAACGGGAACAGGGACTATTTCTGACAGGAACTCAGTGGCTGGCTCTTTGACCTCCCACCCCTCAAGGGAGGAGCAGTCCTGCTAGGTCACAGAGGAGGACTTTGCAGCCAGTCCTGAGGATACCTGATAAAACAGGGTCAGATGAAAGGGGAGGAGGTCCTTCCCAATCAATGGACTTGGAAAGGGGCAGGGAGGAGATGAGGGGGCGAGGGTAGGATTGTGAGGTAATGAGAGAGCGGGATACAGAGTTAATAAAATATAACTAATAATAAAATTTTTAAATAATATTAAAAAAAGAAGTTTAAAAGCAACAAATCAAATAATCCAATTAAAAATGGGTACAGAGATAAACAGAGAATTCTCTGTAGAAGAACATAGAATGGCGCAGAAACACTTAAAGAAATACTCAACATCCTTAACCATCAGAGAAATGCAAAACGACCCTGAGATTTCAGCTTACATCCATCAGAATAGCTAACATTAAAAACTCAAGTGACAACACATGCTGGAGAGGATGTGAAGAAAGGGGATCCCTCCTCCATTGCTGGTGGGAATGTCAGCTTTTACAACCACTTTGGAAATCAATCTGGCACTTTCTCAGACAATTAGCAATAGCACTCCCTCAGGATCCAGCTATAGCACTCCTAGGCATATATTCAAAATATGCTCAAGTACACAACAAGGACATTTGTTCAACCATGTTCATAGCAGCTTTATTCATATTAGCCAGAACCTGGATTTGTTGCTTTTTAACTTCTTGAGTTCTTTATATATTCTGGATATTAGCCCTCTGTCAGATCTATGGTTGGTGAAGATTATTTCCCTGTCTGTATGCTGTAGTTTTGTTCTGATGACAATGTCCTTTGCCTTAGAGAAGCTTTTTGGTTTCATGAGGTCCCATTTATTGATTTTCTTTTTTAATTTAATTTTATATTTTAGCATTTATTCATTTTGTATCCTGCTTGTGGCCCCCCTCACTAGTCTTCTCTCAGTTTCACTCTTCCTCACCCCCATGCTCCTCCCAGGACCACAGAAAGGGGGGGGGCCTTCTCCCATGCCATCTGACCTTCACTTATCAAGTCTCCTCAGGACTGCCTAGATCATCTTCCTGTGTAGCCTTGCAAGGCTGCATTGCCTGGGGTAAATGATCAAAGAACAGGCAACATGTTCTTTGACATGTTTATGACAGAGGTACATGACATGAGTTCATGACATGAGGTAGCTCCTGCTCCCCTTACTCAAAACCCACATGGTGACTTAACTGCCTATGAGTTACATCTGAGAAGAGGGTCTAGGTCCCCTCCATGCATGGTCCTTGGTTGGTAAATCAGTCTCTGCGGGGTGCCCTGGGCTCAGATGTTTTAGCTTTGTTGTTCTCCATGTGGAGCTCCTGTCTCCTACAGGTGCTTCTTTCCCCCCTTCCCCCTTCTTCCATAAGACTTCCTGTGCTTTGCCCAATGTGTGTCTTTGAGTCTCAGCATCTGCTTCAATCCCCTGTTGGGTAGAATCTTTCAGAGGACCTCTGTGGTATGCTCCCATCTTGTTTCCTCTCTTCTCTTCCACTGCTTCTGGTATGTACCCTGTTTTCCATTCCAAATGAGATTTAAGCATCTTCCGTAGGGTCTTCCTTGTTATTTAGCTTCTTTAGGTTTGTGGATTGTAGTATGGTTTTCCAGTATTATATGGCTAATATCCATATTAGTATGGATATTAAGTGAGTAAATTTCATGCGTGTCTTTCTGGTTCTGGGTTACCGTACTCCGGTTTATCTTTTCTAGTGCTATCCATTTGCCTGCAAATTTCATATGGAAAAAGGAGAACCCTCCTCCATTGCTTGTGGGAGTGCAAACTTGTACAGCACTTTGGAAATCAATCTACACTTTCTCAGACAATTGGGAATAGCGTTACCTCAAGACCCAGCTATACCACTCCTGGGCATATATCTGAAAGATGCTCCACCATACAACAAGAACATTTGCTCAACTCTGTTCATAGCAGCTTTACTCATAATCTCAAGAATCTGAAACAACCTAGATGTCCCTTAACAGAAGAATAGATACAGAAATTATGGTACATTTACACAATGGAATACTACTCAGCTATTAAAAACAGGATTCATTTTAATATACAGAAATCAGATAAAAAACTGGTCAGAAACATGAAAGCACTAAAACTGGGACAATGAAAGAAAACTACTTATTGGCTTTCTCTTTCTACCTTTCTCAGTTTGCTTTTTTATGCATAAATAAAAGTCTAGACCTACCTTCTAGGGATGGTGCTGCCCACAGTGGGACAGATACCTCCACATCAATCATCACCCAAGACAGTTCTGCAAAGATATTTCTACAGGTCAATCTGAAGGTAGCTACTTCTCAGTTGAGGTTCTTTCTTTCTAGGTGATCCTAGTATGTGTCAAGCTAACAATAAATCTGATCAGTGTAGTGTTCAAGAATAGTTTTGCTTTCAAAATATGGAGAAAATGGAGACATTTTTTATGTACCTTTACAATTTATACTTATTTTCTATTGCTGTGAAAGAATATCTACATATTTAAGAGTAAATGTTTCTTTTGCTTCTTGATTTCAAAACTTTCAGCCCATTTTTTACCTTCATTGCTTTGAGTCCAAGGCAAGGAAAAGACATTTTGTAAATGAATCCATATTTGGTGAGAGTAGGCTATTTGGCTCACCGTAGTCAGAAAATACAGTTTCTGCCTGTTATTGGTAAAGCTGCAATAACACATCCTTGTAGTAGGATGATGCATCTTTTGGGTATTTTTCCAAGAGTCTTGAGGTATATGGATTCTCACCTTTCTGAGAAAGCACCAAAGATCTATATTGAAACATGGATCTCCCTGGGAGGGAAAATAGAAGAGAGAACTGGGAGGCGACAGGTGAGGATGGGAACAAGGACATCAGTAGGGGAGAAGATACTTGTAGGGAGAGAGTGTAAGGAGAGACTACTGAAGGTGTCTGTTATTTGGGAAGTGGTGTAGAAATATAGAGCAGAAACTTCTTGGAATCTATGAAGGTGATCCTAATGAGGACTACTAGTAATTCAGTATATGGAATCTCAACTTGGTATCTCTTGTAGCTAGGCAAGGCTTCCAGTGTTGGGACTGGGTGAGCCTGGCAGCATACAATTTCATTATTAGCCAAGGGGTCCCACAGAAATTACCAAACATTCCAGACTGTTCCTAAGGCAAAGGATTTCCTTCTGTAAAGTTATAGCAGAGACCCACTGTCAAGAACAATACTCACAAAACTGACTGAATATAGAGAAGTCTAGCTGGTACTTACATGGAGCCTTTATCCCTATGATCTAGTATATTTAGTGCAGGCACAGAACTTGTGGGAGTAGCTAACTAATGTCTGATATGACTTAGGGTCAACTCATGAGAAGAAATCCATACCCAACACTGCTTAGGTAACTTAGAATCAGACACTAGATAGCCCAGAGATTTAGGGTAAAACCAAACATTGCTTATCTAAAAAATAAAATAAAATGATTCCTAATGATATTCTGCTATACTAATAGATCAGTGCTGTAACCAGTCATTAACAGAAAGGCTTCCTCTGGCACCAGATGGAAAGACGCAGAGACCCAAAGCCAGGAAATCCCATGGAAATGGGGTGGAAAGATTCTAAGGTTCTAAGGAAAGAGGACACCAGGAAAACAAGGCCCTCTGAATCAACTAAGCAAGGTGTGTATGAACTCAATGAGTCTGAAGTACCAATCACAGGCCTCCATGAATCTGTACCAGATCTTCTGCATATATGTTATAGCTATTACATAAGTATTTTTATGGGACTTCTGACTATGAGTATGTCTCTGACTCTTGTTCCTGCTCTTGGGATGCTTTTACTCCTCTTGGGTTATTGTGTCCAACTTTGACAAGGCAGTATTTGCTTCATCTTATTGTATTTTATTTGGTCATGTTTGGTTGTTATCTCTTAGAAGCCTGTTATTTTCTAATGAGAAACAGAAAGGGAGTGTATCCAGAGGACAGGAGAGGTGAGGAGAATCAGGGATAAGTACAGCAAGAGAAAAAACTGCAATCAGGATATGTTGTATGAGAAAAAAAATCTATTTTTAATAAAAGGATGAAATGTAGAATCCAATGACCTCTCAACAGCCTGTCAACTGGGCACTGAGTCTTCAACACATGAGCCTTTGTGGGGATGGGGGGCACAGCATGCAAGAAGATTTTTCAGGATCTGTCCACCTTTCCTTTCTTTTAGAGATTATCAAAAAGTAATCGTTTGTATCAATATCAACAATGCATTGATAAGTTAGTAGGAATTAATATGCACTCAAACCAGATATCTGGGAAAATATAATTTATATTTGTTCCCTCCTGATTAGAAGCAAGATAGTTCTAATAAAATTTTCAGGCATCTTTGCCAAAGACATCATCAAAACACTTAACTAGAACAGAATAAAGTCAATGCCTTACATTTCCTGAGGTTCTCACACTGAACATGATTTCTCAGAGATCATACTTGATGTCTTGCTGTTTATATTGTGTCACAAACCTGATGTGTAATCAGCTAGAGAAGGCCAACTCATTTCAGCCACAAAAACAATTAGTTATTACATTTCCTGGATGGATTGTTTTTCCACTCTGAAAGTCTGTTAGTTATTATTAGAGAAAAGTTCCTTTAAGACTGAGACATTCATAAATTTTCTTTCCTCAGCTTTCAGCTTAAAACTCTTATTTTATTGTGACAAGTATAGGCATACTGGTACTTTCAGATTCTCTTGATGTTTTGAGAAAAAAAAAATGGCTGATGTCAAGTTCTCACCTTCCTGATCCTTTTCAAAATCTGTTAAAAAAGTTAAACGCTTTCTTTACAGTGTTGGCTTTGCTAAATTTTGTTCACCCTTTTTATGACTTTCTTGTTCTCTCTCTCTCTCTCTCTCTCTCTCTCTCTCTCTCTGTGTGTGTGTGTGTGTGTGTGTGTGTGTGTGTGTGTGTGTAGATGTGCACATTTACAGGTATGTATGTGTGCAGGTCCAATTTCTCTTTAGATGTCATCCCCAGTGTTTCTCCACATTACTTTTTGGGACAAAATTTCTCAAATAACCTGAAATTCACCAGCCAGGGTAGGTGGTCAGTAAATTCTAGGAAGCCATCTGTCTCTGCTTCCCCTCCCCCAACCCAGGATTGGCGTTACAGCCAGCAGCTGTTTTGTAAGGCTTTTTATATCAATTCTATGAATCAACTCGGGTCCTTGCCACTTCCAGAGCAAGCCCTTTATCAGCAGAGCTTTCTTAGGCCCTCTCAGAGCTCTCATACAGTTTACATTGTATGAAGATTTAATCTCATGAAGCATCATGGGCCAGTCAGAAAAGTGCTTGCAATGTAGGGATGAAGGCCTGAGTTCGGTTCCCAAGCAGCCTCATAAAGAGTCTATGTCAGATGCATTCCAGGAATCCTAGGGCTAGGGAGGCACAGAGTTTAGGTCGCTGCCAAGCTAGTCTTGCCTTACGGTTCTTGCTGCATCAATGAGCTCCGGGGTCAATGAGAGATCCTATCCAAAATCACAGTATTGAGAGAGAGAAGAGGAAACCCAACATTGATCTCTGGCCCCAACACAAGTGCAGACAAACATGTACAACTATGTATAAACACATCCAGCACACATACATACCTACATACACTCACAAACGCACAGATAGAGAGAAATGAGATAATCGCTACTACAGCATGCAAAACACATTTCCAGAAGGTTCACATGCCAGTCTTACACCTTTGTACAAACACATACAGCACACATACATGTACACACACACACACACTCTCCTGCCAGGGACGGGAGAGATCATTATCACCGCAGTATGCATAATGCTTTCCCAAAATGTCCACATGCCAGATTTTGCCTTTTTCCGTTTAAAAGAGATTTTGCGCTGGCCCCACTGATAACTAACAAGGAAATGTGAATCCTATTCTCACAACAGCAAGGAGAGAAATTTCGCGAACAACCTGAAACCTTTAATTTTGGCTTTCTGAAGTCTTCATCAGAGAATCCAGTTTATTTTTTAAAAAATCATATTTTCTTTTTATTCCTCAAATCAGTGAGCTAATGATTGGGTGTTTTCAAGCCACTAATTAGGTAGTAATTTTTTGTTCCATCAATAGAAACTTACAGCTCTCTTCTTTTGTGAGCCCTGTGTCATGGGACTAGCCTGCATTTCCTGTGGCTTGGCAGCACTTAGACACAAAAGCATGGCTTTCTTTTACGGCAACTTGAACCTACATGATAGATTTGTATCCTTCCCTCTGGCTGTCCATATCTTCTGTTATGCCAGTTCTTTTGGAGAGACAGTTAGGATCGGGAGAGAGGTTTTCTGTTCTTGTTTTGCCTTTGGGGAGATGAAGTCATCAGCAAGGCAAATCCAGAACGTGCTGGATACTCTGATTTTAGCCAACAGACTCCCTGCAGATGTCCAGAAAGTCCCTCACTTCGCCTCTGTGCCAGTTCCTTAATTTGTGACAGGAACACATCATCCATTGCTCCATCTGTTAGTCTGTCACCTTCAAATGTAAGATTCATAAAGAAGCTGCATCTATGTATTTAGTTCTTTAACGGTAACAGTGTGACTCTGTTGCCTGTCTTTTTACATTCCCACAAATGCTGCCTAACTTGAAATGAGTTTTTAAAAATATATGTATATATGTGTGTGTATTTGTGGCATGCAGCACCATGTTTTGATATATGTGTACATTGTAGAATGGCTAAATCAAGTTAATTAGAATATGCTTCATGTCAGATGTCTATCTTTTTAAGCCATAAGAATGCTTACATGTATTCTCCTAGCAATTGTGAAGCACAAAAGACATTATTATGAACCATGATCTCCATGAGGAAGAGTCCATGTTCTGATAGCCTTCTTTCTTATTAAAACTTGTTGTCCTAGCCTGCAGACTGTCAATGCAAATGCTGAGACTTATGGCCAACCTTTGGGCAGAGTGCAGAGAATCTTAGGAAAGAAGTGGGAAACAGTAAGATCTGGAGAGGACAGGAACTCCACAAGGAGAGCAACAGAACCAAAAAACCTGAGCACAGGGGTCTTTCCTGAGACTGATACTCCAGCCAAGGATCATGCATGGAGATAACCTAGAACTCCTGCTCAGATGTAGCCCATGGCAGTTCAATGTCCAAGTGGATTCCATAGTAATGGGAACAGGGACTGTCTCTGACATGAACTGATTTCCCTGCTCTTTAATTACTTCCCCCTGAGGGGGAAGCAGCATTACCAGGCCACAGAAGAAGACAATGCAGCCACTCCTGATGGGACCTAATTGACTAGGATCAGAAGGAAGGAAAAGAAGACCTCCCCTATCAGTGGACTTGGGGAGGGGCATGCATGCAGAGGGTGGAGGGATGGAGGGATTGAGACGGGAGGAGGGAGGGAACCACAGGGGAGATACAAAGTGAATAAAGTGTAATTAATAAAGAATAAAAAAAAGAAAAAAAAACTTGCTGCCCTAGACCTATAACACTCTAATGACTCTCCTTTCTTTTTTTTTTAATTTTATTTTTCTTTTTAGTTACATTTTGTTAACTCTGTGTCCCAGCTGTATCCCGCTCCCTCATTCCCTCCCCATGACTCTCCTTTCAATTAGCTCAGTCTCCCTAGTAATAACCATTTGATCCTCTATTTCTACGAGTTTCAACATGCTTTCAGTCAATACAATATATCATCATATAATAATCTTTTCTACCTGGCTTATTTTAAGTAGCATAATTCCCTCAACACTTATCCACATTGTACCAATGGCAGGTATGTTTTTCTTTTTTAGGGGAAAATAGTATTCTACTCTGACTGTATATGTATTTCCAACTTTGTCTGGCAAGTCATTCATTGATGAACCCTACGGAGATTCCATACCTAGGCTACTGTGAACAATGCTGTTTTAAGACACTTACTTCATTTTCTTTGGTTATATACTTTGAAGTGTGATGTCTAGAACATATATTAGTTTTATTTTTAAGTTTTTAGTCTCTGTATTATTTTCTGTAATGACTGCCCTAATTTACGTTTTGACCCATAGTGACAAGGGTCCTCTCTCCTTCAAGTTCACCACAGTACTGCTATCTTTCACTTAAAAAAAAACAATAACAGCCATTTGAACAGGTGCTAGCTCATTTTGGATTAAGTATTTATTTCTCTAATAATCGGTGCGGTTGAGTTTATTTTCATACATTTTTTGTCCATTTATTTGCCTTTTCTTGATAAATGTATTTTGGGCCCTCTGCTCATTTTAAACCAGGTTTTGCTTTTGTCACTACTAAGTTCCTTATGTAGTCTGGTAGTTGACTCTGTCTTAATCTATATTCTGCTACTATAATAGACTATAAATGAATACCTAAGGCTAGACAGTTTAAATTTATTTTTTCTAATATCAGACATTTATTGATTAATTTGACACAGTTCACAAAACCAAAATTAAGTATAGTAAGTGAATCCCTTCTTAAACTCCTTATTAATGTATCATAACATGGCAAAAGATCATACAGAAGAAGGAAACACATATTCTCACATATCTCCTGCTCACCTCAAGAGCCATTAATCAGACCTTAAAACGTCCACCCTCATCCTCATCCAAAACTAGTTAAGTCTGAAAGACCCTACGTCTAAATGTTATTAACATATGAATTTGGGGATTAAATCAGTATCACATAAAATTTGAGATACATAATTCAAAACATAGAAAAACTCCTTTTCAGATGTATGGTTTAAAAATATCCTTTGCATCCTGTAAATCATCTCATCACTCTTCCTTGTTTGCTTTGCAGAAGCTTTTCAGTTTGATGTAATTCCATGTATCTATTTTTGCTTTTTCTACTTTTTTTTTTTTTTTTGGTGCCAGCCCTTCCCATAAAATAATTTCCATGACCAATGTCTTAGAAGATTTTTCCCTATTTTCTTTATACTATTTTCCAACTACTTAATATTTAAGTATTTAGACCTCCTTAAATTTAATTGTAATTGTATTTTGGTATTTGTGTGTAGGTATCTAGGGGGTGCTTACTTATGAGATGATCAGAGGACAGCTTGTGGGAGTCAGGTCTCTCTTTCATTCATGTGGGTCCTGAGTCTGACCTCAAGTCATTCCATTCGATGGCAAGCACCTTTACCAACTGACCCATTTCACTGGCCTATACTCTAAAACCGAATTTTTTTTTTTTTTTACATGATGTGAGATCATGTTTTAATCTCCGTCTTCTTCAGGTGGCTACCCAGGTTGAATAATCAGCAGTCATTTGCAACAAACCAGTCAGCAATGAAAACTTAGATTTATTTCTGAGTTCTGTTCTTTTTCATTGGTAAATGTGGTGTTATTATAGTTGAAACCAAGTAGAGTAAAACATAGAGTTTTATTCTTTTGCTGATGATCTCTTTATCCAGTTAGGGTCTTCGGTAGTTCCAAATAAGTTCAGAATGCTTTTGGATTTTATTTTGAATGCCATTGGAATAGTGAAAATGATTTCATTGAATTTCCATTCTCTTACAGTTTTACAAGTCTTTTAACAATATTAATAATTCCAATCTGTAAACATTGATTGTTTTCACATTAACTTGAACATTCTTCTATTTATGATCAGTGTTTCATGATTTTCAATGTAAAAATGTTTTGCCTTTTTTGTTACATTTATTTCTAGACATGTTGAAGGACTATCTAGTATAAACATGACTGTTTACTTAACTTTTTCTGATTACTTAAATACCATTAGGTATAGACCATTAGGTCTAGGTCTTCCAGTATGTTTAATAGAAGAATCCAAACCTCAAACCAATTTCCTACAGGAAGAACCTTTAATATTTTGTAATTGCATGTGATGTTAGCTATGGTTTAGTGACACACAGTCTTTATTGAATGCAAGTGCTTGTTTTCTATATGTAATTTCTTGAGTACTTCCAAATGCTCCATGTAACGTCATTGTAGCGAACATATGGTTTTTGACCTTCATTCTATTTTTGTGGTAAATGCTAAACTAACCTTGTATCCTAGAAGCAAATCCCACTTGCTCATGGTGAATGATTCTTTTATTGTGCGGTTGAATTCAATTTGTTAACATTTTACCAAGTGTTGGAAATCTGTTTGATTCTGTAATAGACACCAAAAATTTGCTAGTTCATTAATCCATGGGCTTGCTTATAGGAGTCATTTCTTCTTTCAGTATTAACTTTTTTCCCCCTGATATTTGTCAGCCAATCTACAAACATCTCTAACACATTCAGTAATCCATCCCAATTAATGCTGGCAATGACACTGTGATTACATTCAGTTAACACTATCGGCATTCCATTCCCCCTGCCAGAATCTCCCTTTACACCTCTGCTCATTTGTTACCCACTCTCCTTTTAAAGCACTATCTTGTGCTTCACTTGTTGTTCATGAATGCTGCAAAGTTTATAGATGCGACAGATTAACAGGTTAGATCTACTTTTCTCAATCAATATTGGAGAAAATACAAAGCAGTACCCAAGCTTTGCTGCAGAGGGGAGCAACTGCATCCTTCCTGTTATCTAACCCATCAAAGTGACTTTTTGGAACAAGCTATATTATCTGACTCTACTTACAGGAGAAGAAATATGGGGAATTCATTTATGTCAGATATAACTTAGAAGGCATAATTTGCTTTGCATAGTTGTAACTACTTCAAAAAGAGAGAGAGTTATGCCTAATTTTATGATAACATCACCTTCATCTAAGAAGGGGCAGTAGGAAATGGAAAGCTGAGCTATTCTTACCACCCCAGATTTTCACAATTTGTTCACACTTTCCCAAAATGAGAATGTAGGCCCTATTTATTTAAAACTGCTTGATTTGCTTGAGTAAACTGAGTAATCTAGTAAAAATAGACTTTAAGATATTGACACTAGACCACAGAAGACACTCTGCTACAGGGGATAATTTAGTTACTGCTGTGAAGGCATTTTGCAGAAATAATTAAGAACTCAAATCTTAAAAGAAACAGATTAGGGCTGACCTAATTGCATGAACCTTTTAAAGGCAGAGAATTTCTTTATGTTCACTAGAGAAGGAAAAACTAAGGGGGGAAAAAAGATTTGAGAGGGAAAAATCCACTGTGAGGGAATTTCTGCTGTAAGAAAAGTCCACTTGTCAAGGTCAAGGCCACAGTGTCCTTTAGCAGCTGAGAAAAGCTTTTGGTTATGACCTAGGAAAGAAACAGAACCCCAAGTCCTTCAAATACAGAAAATTGAAACAAGAATAAACTTGGTAGCAGATTCTTTTAACAGAGAATCCAGATAAGAACTTAGCTTGGCTGACAACCTAATTCCAGCATGTGAATCCTCATTCAAGCTTTACTACCAACTCACAGAAGATACAATCGATGCCAAATCAAAATCTGAGCTGCCTGGCCCATCAGATTCACCTTTCTAAAATAACTCAGTTGTATTTTGAACTTGAAAAGCCTGTACTACTACTATATCTGTTACAAACCTTACAGGGAAGCTACTTGTTTGAGGTTGTCTCTGCTATGTGAACTAGCATGTGGCTAACATGTATTCTGTGCTATAACTTGTCACAAACACACGAAAAATTCTAGAATCACATGTAAAAGTATTTACAAAGACACCATACATTTGGTTCATAGAACAAGGTGGGGGGGAGGGAAGGTTGATAAATAACCTGGAGGCTTCTTCCTAATTAGCTATCTGTCATAGTACTGAAAGATTCTATACAAGTCAGAAGAGAAAGGAAGTCATCAACAACCTTACCCAGATATTAATGCTACAATCTAAAATAATAGCCATTTCATTGGTAGAATACTGGTTTAAATGTTATGGGGGTGAACAACTTTAGAATTGGATTTAAGGATTATTCCATAGGAGGGGAGTCATGGTAGACCTGGCAAAAATCTCACAACTATAGGAGGTAATAGGAAGTATTGGAGAACCTATTACTATTATTTTGTTAAATGGACATACTGTCAATCTGCCTTCCATATACTTATCTTTATACACATAGATAGAGGCTGCTCTCAACACCCAACGCTGCACTTTGCAGTAACCATCAAACTCACAGGTGTTGAGAGTACAGAGAATAAGTGAACATCTCTTCCCACCCTCAGGCTTGGGAAACATCTCAAAAGAAGTAATGGTGCTGGTGGAAGACAGATTACAGAAGTTCGTTTCCACCACGACCTTCGTAAGTGAATTCGCTTGAAAATGCCGCTATCCTTATGCACCATTTCAGTGTTCTTTTCAATGCTGTATTGCTAGGATTTCCTCACTCTGGAGATCGCTCCTGTAGAAATAAAATTTACATTTTTTTAAACGAGAAATAAATATTCTCTATTGGACAGGAGCAGATGACCAGCTACACCCTGTATCCCAGAAATCCATCTTCTAGTACATCCTGCAGCTGTATATTCTCTAGTAAGAAGACAAAACTCCACGGGGATGAAGAGATAACTCAGAGGAAGGTGCTTAGTATCCGATCATGTGTACTTCAGCTTATAATTCCAGCACCCACCAGAGGCCTGGTATGGTAGTACTATTTATAACCGCAGTGCTGGAGAACAAAGACAGGTAGATCCCAGGAGCAAACCAGTCAAGCTAAAGCACCCAAACACACAGACTTGTTTATGTAATGTTGAGCAAATCATAGTGGTTTTGAACATATATTTTCCTCCATAAATGACAGTAGTGATTTCTACAATGATAGGGTAATATATTTTAATTTTTAATCTTAAATTCTACATTCTTCCATCACCATTCTTGTATTCAAACCAAAATACTAAATTCTAAATAATTTTCATTTTACTATATTTCTACCAGATATTTGAGATCTTGATACTTCTTTGTAATAAATTTCCACTTGCCAAAGCAATAAAAAAAAATTGAAACTAGGATTTTTCTATGAAAACCATTATATTCATAGTGCTTGAAAATTAAGAGATATCTCCTCAAACTGGAAATCAAGTTGAATAACATCTAACATCTTTATGTCCTTTAGACTCTAGGCTGGGCAGGAGACACCTATGCATGTGATGAACTTGCAGAATCATCAAGGAATTTAAGCACAGGGGAGCCCTCCTGCTAGAGAGGAATCATTATGACTTCAGTCAGCATTCACAAATGGCAAAGCCCAATGCCGCATCTGACTAGGAAAACGTTTTATAGCAGCCAGAAGTGCTGTAATAAGTGAGAGTGAGTTTGTCAGTAATGGACATCATCGGACACTATGAGGATTAGCACTTTTTGTCTGGGTCCCCTTCTTTCTCCTTCCTTATTATAATGCAGCACTGTGGGATACTGGACGCAGAAAATGCCGACCTTCATCAGATACTAAACCTACTAACGCATTTATCATGGACTTTCAACTTCCAGAAATGTGAAAAATAATCTTTCTTCATATATACATCACCCAACACTGAGTGTAACAGCACACTGGAGCATCACAAAAGGATAGCTGGCAAAACTGGAACGCACTTAAATTGTGCAAATGATTTTTTCTAAAGAGAGGGATTGAGTTCAAAGCCTTACATTTTGATTTGTGTTATGTTTATACTTTTGAAGTGTTCAAAAATATTCGTGTATCATAAAATAGGAACAATAAACACTGCCCTTCTGACACACATAGTCTCCCTCTACGTGTCAAGAAACAACTACCTGCCACACACCGAGAAATTAGCAGCAATTATCACCAGCTGGCTAGCTGCTAGGAATAGTCACGAGCCTGAGACCCACCCAGCATGAGATAGGAAACCTTGAAGGAATAAGGTTGATGATTAATCAAAGTTGAAATATGAACATCGAGGGAGTCACATCTCTGAAGCTGGCCAACTGAGCACAGTTGCCAATCCTGCTGTCACAGCTGGTGATTTCAGCAGGATAAGTCAGCCATTTAGGCCTGCTCACAGTCCACCTTGGGGAGCAGGAATTTATTTCACTTATTTGAAATCACTTCTAGAATTCTAAATAAATTAAAACAACTTATTGGGATAAGTGACAGCAATGTTTTGTATATGTTATTCTTTCATCAGCATTGGGCTCTAGTGCACAAAAGGCAATGATAGACAGTATAAACACTGGCTTTTCACTGACACAAAATACAGAATTCCCTAGATTCCCTGTAGCCCAGGCATGCATTCCAGCCTCTTCAGGCTGACTGACATGTATGTTGACCACATGGGAGCACAGTAACTTTAATTTCCAGGTTTTAACGCAACATTATGAATAGTACCTTACTTTTTGCTCAAATTCTGATCTTCTTAAAACATACATAAACTAAAGTCAGAGAGAAGTCAACCATGTCTGCTCTTTGATCACTTCCCCTTAGCCAGGCAGCCTTGCTGGGCCACAGAGAAAAAGGATCCAGGCAGCCCTTATGACTTGATAGGCTATGGTCAGATGGTAGGAGAGGAGTGCTTCCACTTTCTGTGGTCTAGGGGAGGAGGACGGTGGAAGAGAGAGTATGTAACAGGGAGGAGACACAGGAGGGAGTTACCAACAGGATATAAACTGAATATATTAAAATTAAAATTAAAAAAATAATAAAATTTAAAATAAAGAAAACTAAAATCAGGAAGAGTACCTTTTTCTGTGGCATCCTTATTGGCCTCCAATGTGATCATACTAATATCAGCCATAGTGATGAAGGCAGAAGCCCCCATTTTCAAATTGCTATCTGAGACAGGCATTGCAGACTCAAGCAGTCTTGGGGCAGAAATGTAACACAGTATTAGTTCTCAAGGTGTAGTTTCTGGACCTGCCTCTTCAGCATTACCTGTCGAAAAAAAAAAAAAAAGTGTGGGCACACCCTAGAAATACTGATTAAATTTCTGAGAAGGGAGTCAGAATTCTATATTTTAAGAGCATCTCTAGTTAGCTAAATGGGAGTTTGCACAAACAAATACAGCTATCATCTACAGAAATTCATTTTACATTTCCAAGTAGCTAGAAAAACAAAAAGCTGAAGGTTCCAACACAGAGAAAATGGAGAAATATTGAATGCTTACAGACATTGAAATGTTAATTATCCTGATTTGCTCAACATATTATATATATATATATATATAATATGTTGATAGGTGCACCATGAATGTGATATATATATATATATATATTACAAATATATTATGTATCAAAAAATCTAATAATCTAATATAACATTTCTAGGGGCCTTGATTTATAATTCAGCTTTAAAATCGTCTGCAAGACTGAGAATGTGCAGGAGGCAAAACCATGAATGTTCATTTTCTTTATCTGAGTTTCCCAATAAGCTCACCCACTGCACAACTGTAGGAAGTTAGTGTTCGAGCATTAGAGAAGTAATGCTGTTTGAACATCTTCAAGTTACCTACTCGCTCTCTTCACTCCCTAAATGTTTTTAAATGTTTAAATTTTATTTATATTTTTATAAATTACATTGTATTCACTTTGTATCCCCACTGTAGCCCCCTTCCTTGTCTCCTCACAATCCCACCCCCTCCCTCATCTCTTCCCATGCCCCTCCTCAAGTCCACTGATAGGGGAGATCCTCCTCCCCTACCCTCTGACCCTAGCCTATTACACCTATGCTTAAACCTGGTGTCCCTGTATCCATCCTCTGATGCATATTATGTGGCTTCCTCTTTCTTGGCACAATCTGATCTTTTACTGACCATTCCTTGTAATCATCTGCATCTTCCTGAAATCACTGATAGACAGTTTACATTTTACTTTTTAGTGTGTTTCTAAAATGACTTAAAATAACAACTAAATTACATTGAAGTTTTTTTTAATTCAAACTGACCATTCCTAAATAAGTTAGAGACTAGTTCTCAGTGCTATGAGTTACACACACTTATATGCACGAATACTGTTTTTTTGTTTTGTTTTGTTTTTTTGTTTTGTTTTGTTTTGTTTTGTTTTGTTTTTGGTAAAGAAAAATCTTTCTTAGTTCTAGGGTTTTGTAAATCTTAACCCAGAGGATTTATCTGAAAGTCCTCCAGATAAACATTCAGATCAAGTTCAAAGAATATACTTAAGCAATGTTAGCAATGCTAGTTAGTGAGGTACCTAAGCAGGAACTTATTTCTTTTTTTTTTTAAGCAGAGAAACTATGGCACAACATAAATCAAACGGTATAATTATCCATGTCATGAATAATACTACAAAACCTGGAATTACTTACACAAGTGTATAAAGGAGATCACTGTCCATACTAAAAGCACAGAACCATCACAAACTGAACAGGAGGGCTTTCTTCTTATGTCAAAACACATTGCTGTGCAGGGTTGGTCATTTTTGTTCCACTACGAATTAACTCCAATGGCATGCTGTGCCCAAAGCCAACAGTGTGGTTTCACTTGTATTTCTCATGTCAAATTAGGTCTGCTCATGTTGTCCAACATAAACTATGGTTCTGCATTTAAGACCAAATATGACATTAAATAGCCAACAAAGATTCCTAACGTCTGAAATAAGTTTCTTATTCTTTGCACACTTTACGGAAGTTGTTAAAGTACAAATATTAAAACTTGTTACAAATTAAAGACCTCAAAATAAAAAATAAAGCTTCAAATTAAACCTTCTTATCCTTTTTTTTTTAAGTGAAAGCTTTAAAAAAATAAAATTCTTCCTGACTTATTGTAGGCTTATAAAAGGGTTCTTCTTGTATACAAAAGACAAAAGGGCCTAGAAAGAAATTAGGAAAACAACACCCTTCACAATAGCCACAAAGGACATAAAGTACTTTGGTGTGAACCTAACCAAGCAAGTCAAAGACTTGTATGAAAAAAATTTCAAGTCTCTGAAGAAAGAATTAGAAGAAGATATCAGAAGATGGAAAGATCTCCCATGCTCATGGCTTGGCAGGATTAATATAGTAAAAATGGCCATCTTCCCAAAAGCAATCTACAGATTCAATGCAATTACCATCAAATTACCAAGACAATTCTTTACAGACCTTGAAAGAAAAATTCTCACCTTCATATGGAACAACAAGAAACCCAGAATTGCTAAAACAATTCTCTACAGTAAAAGATCTTCAAGCAGTACTATAGAGCAACAATACTAAAAACTGCATAGTACTGGCATAGAAACAGACTGGTGGATCAATGGAATCGAATAGAAGACCCTGACATAAATCCACACAGTTATGGACAGCTGATTTTTGACAAAGATGCCAAATCCGTTCAATGGAAAAAAGACAGCATCTTCAACAAATGGTGCTGGTCTAACTGGAAGTCTACATGTAGAAAAATGCAAATAGATCCATACTTATCACCCTGCACAAAACTAAAGTCCAAGGGGATCAAAGACCTCAACATAAAACCAGACACACTAAACCGTTTAGAAGAAAAAGTGGGGAATACCCTTGAACTCATTGGCACAGGAGACAACTTCCTGAACAGAAAACCAACAGCACAGGTTCTAAGAGCAAAAATCAATAAATGAGACCTTGTGAAACTAAAAAGCTTCTATAAAGCAAAGGACACTGTCCTCAGAGCAAAATGACAGCCTACAAATTGGGAAAGGATCTTCACCAACCCTATATCTGACAGAGGGCTGATATCCAGAATATATAAAGAACTAAAGAAGTTAAACAGCAAAAAAATCATGTAATCCAATTAAAAAATGGGGTTCAGAGCTAAACAGAGAATTCTCTGAAGAGGAATATCGAATGGCAGAGAAACACTTAAAGAAATGCTCAACCTCATTAGCCCTCAAGGAAATGCAAATCAAAACAACCCTAAGATTTCACCTTACACCCATCAGAATGGCTAAGATCAAAAACTCAAGAGACAACACATGCTGGAGAGGTTGTGGAGAAAGGGGAACCCTCCTCCATTGCTGGTGGGAATGTAAACTTGTACAACCACTCTGGAAATCTATCTGGCGCTTTCTCAGAGAACTAGGAATAGCGCTTCCTCAAGATCCAGCTATACCACTCCTAGGCATATATCCAAAAGATTCTCAAGTACACAATAAGGACATTTGCTCAACCATGTTTGTAGCAGCCTTATTTGTAATAGCCAGAAGCTAGAAACAGCCCAGATGCCTCTCAGTGGAGGAATGGATGCACAAATTGTGGTATATCTACACAACGGAATATTCCTCAGCAATAAAAGACAAGGAAATTATGAAATTTGCAGGTAAATGGTAGGATCTGGAAAAGATCATCCTGAGTGAGCTGTCCCAGAAGCAGAGGGATGCACATGGTATATACTCACTCATATAGACCTATAATATAGGATAAACCTACTAAAATCTGTACACCTAAAGAAACTAATCAAGAGGGAGGACTCTTGCTAAAATGCTCAATTCCTACCCAGAAAGGCAAAGAGGATGGACATCAGAAGAAGGAGAAAAGAGGGAACAAGTCAGGAGTCTGACACAGAGGACCTCTGAAAAGCTCTGCCCTGCAGACTATCAATGCAGATGCTGAGACTTATGGGCAACCTTTGGGCAGAGTGCAGGTAATCTTAGGAAAGAAGTGGGAAACAGTAAGATCTGGACAGGACAGGAACTCCACAAGGAGAGCAACAGAACCAAAAAACCTGAGCACAGGGGTCTTTCCTGAGACTGCTATTCCAACTGACTATGCATGGAGATAACCTAAGACCCCTGCACAGATGTAGCCCATGGCAGTTCAGTATCCAAGTGGGTTCCATTGTAATAGGAACAGGGACTTTCTCTGACATGAACTGATTGGCCTGCTCTTTCATTACCTCCCCCTGAGGGGGAAGCAGCATTACCAGGCCACAGAGGAAGACAATGCAGCCACTCCTGATGAGACCTAATTGACTAGGATCAGAAGGAAGGAAAAGAAGTCCTCTCCTATCAGTGGACTTGGGGAGGGGCATGGATGCAGAGGGTGGAGGAAGGGAGGGATTGGGTCTGGAGGGGGGAGGGAACCACAGGGGGATACAAAGTGAATAAAGTGTAATTAATAAAGAAAAAAAATAAAAATAAAATGCTTTAAACAAGCAATAAAAAAATAAATAAAAGGGTTCTTGTTTTTTCCATTGTAAAGAATGGAAAATTGTGTATAGGCTCAGAATAAGAATCTGTGAGACATAAGTTACAGTAGTCATGAAGACCTCAGTGTGAATTGTTCTCATATGAGCCACTTTCAGATTTCAAGGAAATTAAACAGTGCAGTTGATAGATATTTGAAAGACTCTCTTTCAAGATAAAATTTCTTTTTAGGATCTTATTAAAAATTATTTATTAGAACTGAAAACTTCTGAATTATCATTTCTCTGTCCAAAATAAAAAAATAATAACCTGTGATTTGAACCCATGATTTGAAGCCAGAACATAATAAAGCTAATAATAAAAGTATAGAAAAATCTAGAGTTACCTAGTATATTGGCCCAAGACAGGTTTTCAAATTTGGTGTCTCTGATGAGAAACTGAAATTAAAAGTCTTGTTTTAAGTTCTGAACATATTTCTTCTAATGGACATGTTGAACATTATGACAGGGTATTATTATTTATGAAGTTCATACTTGAGAACTACACAATCAAGTTAAGAAAAAAAGAAAAAAATCACGACAATGACCCCTCCATACATTATAATATTTTTAAGAAATTTTCCAATTGAGGTTATCTATATTTATAGATATCCTAGGCTGCAAGTGGTCCAGGGGCCATGGGTTGGACATGTGTCACTCTACAGCTTCTAGGGACAGAGAACAAAATGTAATTCCCCTTTTCTCCCAAGAAGAATATCCTCAATATTTTGGAAACTGTGACATTCAAATTTTCAGCTCTATCAGAGACAGGTTCATAAGCAAAGGAAATAAAAACCAGAAAAAAAAATGATCAAGAATAACAAAAAGAAAACAAAACACGGGTTTGAAGCCACTAAGGATATCATTTTTGTTAGTTTGTCAAACCCAGCTATATTTTAATTATCAATTATCAATCACACAACAAACCACCCCTCAGTTTCGGGGCTTACACCCTTTCATGTTGCTAACAGGTTTTATGGGTCAGGAACATAGGGACGTTGCAGCTGCTTGGTTCATTTGGGACACTGGGGCAGCAGGTTCCGCTTCCAGGCTGCTTTCCTTGGTCACGTGGCTGGTGTCTTGATGTTCTTCACTTTCTTTCTCTCTCTACATGCTGTTTCATCCTCTAAGGTCTTGGCACTGAGTAAGGCCCTTTGGATTGCATGAGGTTTCAATGTAATTACACTTCTTCAAGATCAATAGGTTTTCAAATAGGTTGCCAGATTCGGCAAAGAAAAATAAATGATCCACGTGTTCTGAATTATCATATGCTCAAGGAGTGTTTAGTATCAACATACTCCTAATGCTAATTATTAGTAACCTACTTTCTAAAATGCCAAAGCCACACTTCCAAACCCTTACCAAATCTTATTTGAAGTTGAAATGGTGTCACAGTCAAAACTACCTATCTAGATGTAAGACACAGAAAGACCGGGCAAGTGGCATATCCACTATTCACAAAATCCAGGAACACACTGATAGATAAAAGAGAGAGAGAGAGAGAGAGAGAGAGAGAGAGAGAGAGAGAGATGTAAGGGACGGAATTTGACCCAGCTACAAAGTAAAATAAAAGCAGGACATTTCCAGGAATATGGTTGAAACTGGAAGTCATTGGGTTAAATGAAATAGGAAACAAAACAAACAAAAACAAGAGAACAACAATATACTTTCTCTTATGTGCATAAGCTAAATTTAAAACTGTTTGTGGGTATGTGTTTAGTTCTATTTCATTGGAAATAACTTTTTTATCACACATATATCCTGATTACGCTCCCATCTACCCCCTTCACCCAATCCCTCCCTACCTCTCCCTTTTTTTTCCCCCACTAGAAAACAAAGAGGCTTTTAAAGGGTAATAATAAAATAAAATATAATATAATGAGACAAAACAAAAACTTCCACACTGGAATTGGATAAGACATCAGAAGGAAAAGAGCCCAAGAGAAGACACAGAAAACATAGACCCACTTGTTTGTGCACTCAGGAATGCGGTAAGAACCGTAAGCTGAAATTCAGAGGACTTGTTACAGACTCATGAATCCCCTGGGAATGTTATTTTTGTCTTTGTGAATTCATATATATGGTGATCATTTGGATTTAGAGGGCATTATTTTCTTGATGTCCTTTATTGGCTCCTAAACTCTTTCTGCCTCCTCTTCAGAATGGTTCCTCAACCCCTGAGAGGAGACATTTAATGGAGACATCCTTTTTTAAGGATGAGTGTTCCAAGGTCTCTCACTTTACACGCATTTTCTAACTGTTGACTTCTGTATTTGTGCCCATCTGTTTCTGAAGGGAGTTTCTTTAATGATGGCCCAGTGAGGCACTGGTCTATGAATATAGCAGAATATGATTTGGAGTCATTTTATTACTCCATTTTTGGATTTAGAATAGTAGTATTTGATATACCCTAAGCTCCTTCGCTATCTAGTCTCAGATTCTTGGACACCAAAGCAGAACCGCATAAGGGTTCTGACTAGTAGATTGGACCTAAGTCAAAGTAGATCTTGCTTGGTTATTCCCACAAACTTTCTGCCACTGTTGCACTGGCATATCTGGTAGGCAGGGTACCATTGTCAGTCAGAGGGTCTGTGGCTGGGTTTGTGTTTGCATTTGGTGGGGGAGGGGGTCAGTTGCATACTACCTTCCTGTACCAAAGCCACTAGAATACGGGGGTGAGTGCCCTAGGTAGGCACCAGCTTAACCTCCCCATTCCAATGAGTTATATAGGTGTTGTCTTCCACAATGTGGCCTTGCCATTAGTTCATACAGAACAACCTATAGTCTTGGCAACAGTCTGGGTTGTTTGGGGATTCTGATGGGATCCCCAACTCAATTATATGTAACCCAATCTTAGTACTGGAAGCTTCATTTGGTGACAAGAGATGGCCAACTGGAGTCTGTCTCCCTTATTATTTGGTGGCTTTACGTAGATCCTCTTCACATATGTATATGTTTTATGAAGCTTATACTTTATTAGATTTTCATACTACCACTGAAATGGCCATCTCTCCTCATATTCCCTCCCTCTTCCAGCCTCTTCTATTCATTTCCTTACTTTATATTCCATTCCAATACCCCCATCCCATGTATCCATAACAAACTAGTCTATTTTTCTTTCTTAAAATAAAGTCGGTTTGTCCCCTCTCCCCAGTCACTTACTTTCTATCTGTTCTTTCTGATGCTGTAGATTATAGCATGAGTATCGTTGGTTTAATAGCTAATATCCACATATAAATGAATATATACCATATTTGTCTTTCTGGTCTAGGAGATATCCAAGTGGTTGTATATCTTAGTCACTGTTCTGTTGCTATGAAGAGACACCATGATGAATACAACTCTTACAAAAGAAAGCCTTTAAATGGAGACTTACTCATAATGGTGGGGAGCATGGCAGCACACAGACTGTCTCTGGAGCAATAGTTGAGAGCTAAATCCTGATCTATAGAGAAAGAGAGAAAGGCTGAGCTGGGCATGGGCTTTTTAAACCTCAAAGCCCACACCCCCAAGTGATACAGTTTCTCCAACAAAGCCACACCTCTTAATCCTCCTAATCTTTTTAAATAGTACCACTCTCTGGTGAGAAAACATTCAAACAGATGAGCTTATGTGGGGTGGGGAGGCATTCTTATGCAAACACAGTGTGTATGTGTATATATGCTTCTTAGAACTAGAAAGTTAATTGTGAGGGGTGGAAGGAGATCTTAAAGGACGTGGGAAACAGAAACTTTAAAGAATTATCCTAAAGAAGTGTTTACCAGTTTAGCTTCCCAAGCTCCCAGAAGCAGCTGCCACCATTGTGATAAGGGAAGACAAAGCTACATCTTGAGCTGGCAGCAGAGTTTTCCATTGTCTGTGTGCTCCTGGGTTTTCAGGCATGCAGCTTACAAAAGCTATGAGGTCATTGCAGATTGCACCAAGGTTCCAGGAGTCACTTGGGCTAGGCAGAGTATAGCACAGTCAGATTCCCTGACTGAAGCTGCAGTGCAAGTTACATGAAGCGGTGAAGCTGAAGCAAAAATTTCAACAGGGGCCTTGAATGAGAAGGGAGCGGAATAACCGAATGAGGCTATATGCCGAAAGTGACAGAGCAGGAGGATCAAGGATACCTATGTTTATTGAAGCACAGAGGATGCCAGCAAGAGCCCCAGATGATGACTGTGGTTTTGATGCTTCCCTTGTGCTATTTCAGTTTTGCTTTGGTCTAGCTTTTTCTTCCCTATCTCTTTTTTTGGAATAACAATGTGTAGTATGTACCTTTGTATGCTGGCAACATGTAATTTGTTTTAGATTTCATAGAGGATCACACTAATAGTTTGAGTCTCAGAAAAGGCTTTACATTTTTTTAAAACAATGTCAGACTTGCAAGACAATGAAATGTTTTGAAATTTTACTGAATTCATCTTTCATTGCAAGATGGCCATTAAGCCTACAGGATCCACGGACAGAATGCCGTGGTGTTAAAATAAAGTGTCCCTCACAGGCTCATGTGTTTTAAAAGATTGTTCCCAGTTATTGGCAATGTTTTGGGCAGCAGTGGTACTATTAGAAACTGAGGCCTAGCTTCAGAGAGTAGGTCACCTGAAGGTGAATATTAGGGGTCACATCTCAGTCCTACTCCTGACCCAATATTTTCTTCTATTTTTGTGCTTTCTAGTCTGGTACACACTTCTCCCAGTATGGTACTACTTTCTGTCATGCCTTCCCATTATGATGGACTAAACCTCTTCAAGCCGAAAGCCAAAACAAATTCTTCCACAAAGTGTTCTTGTTAAATACTCATTCACTGCAATGCAGAAAGTACTACAGAGACACACCCAGAGTAAAACTTACTAATATCCTAGCTGCTTCTCAGTCCAACAAACTTGATAATTAACTATCATATAAATTATCATATTATAGTATAATGGGAGTATATAGATGATTATTGAATAATCAGCTTACAGTATCTAAATTTTACAAAAAGACAGAAATAATACCTTCTATTATTGTTCAAAAGTATTTAGGTAGGCCAGTTAGGTACCACATACTTGTCAAAAATGCCTCCAGAAGAGTGGTAGAAATATTTGGATCTGTCAGTACTGAGTTGTACACATCACTTCGTTAACACACTGGTATGTGAATGAACGAAAGTTGCACGTCCACGCTGTAGTTTTCAGAACAAGTTCTTGTCCTTATTAGCGCTTGTGAAAGATTCCTTCTTCTATAGGAACAGCAGTGTTTGCGAAAACAAATACTTTCATCCTGAATTGTGAAGTAAGGAGGAATATGTGGGAGCTGGAGACATGGCTCAGCAGTTGAGAGTACCCTCATGCAGGAGACCTAAGTTCACTTCCCAGGATTCATGTCTCTAAATTGAGTTATTCATAATTACCTATAATTCAAGTTCCCAGGAACTCAACATATATATATATATATATATGATTATTAGTATGTATATTTGTATTAGGTATATATACATTATAATATACACATATACAATAATTCTTATTATGTATATATATCAGATATCTACATATATATCTGTATCTATCATCTATCTATCTATCTATCTATCTATCTATCTATCTATCTATCTATCTATCTATCTATGTATCTCCACACAGACACACACACACAGAGGAGTGTTGAGGGGGAAACATGTACGTACATACATATAATTTAAACAAAATGAGCTTTTTTAAGAAGAAAAGACATGTGAAACAGAGTCATTAGTGATCTGCATTGAATAGAAACTTTTTGAAATTTTTCAACCACCGATTTGGGTAGTTTGATGACACAGACAGTGTCTGACATATGCACGTAGAAAATATGAGCATATATCCCTTAGTTATTACTTCTATGTTATAGAATCGAAATGCATTTTCATATGGTAATTCTTGTTTTGTTTATATTTCATACACTGGCATATATGAAATGAAATTGCACTATCTTAATGAGATCAAAGCACATTAGAGTCTTCTATTATGGCCTCCTTAACTCCAATAACTGAGCCATATTTTGTTGTTGAAGTGGTGCCAAGTTTTCCAAACTCAACACACTTTGGAATAGATCTGTACTTATATATAGTCCACAAGATACTGGTCACTCTCGAGATTTCACATTCAACACCTCAACCTGTGAGCTCCTCCAGAATGTGACCACACAATAAGCACTAAACCATCACAAATAAAAAAATCCTACAAACTCATATGCAACAGAAAAGGATATGATAAAATTTGGAATTTGACTCCTTTGAAATTTAACAACTAGACATATATGCATCTGATATTAGAAAGTGATTTCTTTGCATTTTTATGTCATCGCTTTAACATGCAAGAGGGTTTAATTCCTGTGAATGGCAGTTACTCTTAAATTGTTGGCTATATATCAAGAATGTATTTTGAAATGTAGGGCCTCTCATTATTTACACATCTTAGTGTGAATATTTGATATTTTTATAAAAATCCTGATAGACTATGTTAAGACAACATGGCTAGAAACAATTTAGAAGAGAAATAGACATGCAAATGATTTTGAGTGTGTTCAAGTGCGACTCAAATGTTAATTTAAAATTGAACTTTCTGATCAATTTCTCAGTCTTCTACCAGCAAAATTTTATTGACCACTTGTAGTCTCAAAAAAAAACTATCAAAAGAAAGTGATTTATATAAAGGACATAGTCTCATGAAGCAGAAAAGGACATAGTGGGCTCTGCTTCCCCAAAGGGAGCAACCATAACAGTAGTAATCCATGAGCTCATTAGTTAAACTCATGGACTGTGAGAACAACTGTTAAACCCTAAACGGAGCTGAGTTCCCCTCCACTCTCATGGTGTTTACTTATGACAGGAACTCCCCAATTGTCTATAGTTTCACACTTCATCCCCACCAATGATCTGTGAATTTCTGTACAGTAATTTGACACATTTAGCCAACCATTTATTCTCTTTTCATGCTGGGGATAATGTGTTGCACCCTAATGCTCTATTACCTGAATGATATACAGGAGGAGGCTGCTTCTGCCAAAGGACAAGGTAAGAATGTGTTTCCAATATGTTGAACTAGAAAAGGCCATGGAAACAAAACCTCGGTCATCAAAGACTGCTTGCAATCAGCAGCTTCCCACGTCTTCTCACTTCCAAGCAGTAACCTGCCTATGCAGGTGGCTTTCACGTTGCTACTGTATATTTGAACATGTAGCTTTCTGTTGATGTTGCTGAGGGGAAGAACAAAGTTATAGTACTACAGCATTTAAATGCTTTGGCATGAAATTAGGAAAGCCTATTTGCAAAAATTAGATGGTTGATCTTAATGTATAGAAGAAGTACGGGGGTGCTGAGGAGCACATGGAGACGTGCTGAGATGCTGGTGGCCCTGCTGCTATGTATTTGTAATGTTTTAGGAATCCCTTTAGCCTGTTAAACTAAATGCAAGTCACATTTTACCTGTATCAAGCTTGTCAGAAATGAGACAGTATTATTTTGTCTCTTATCATGATCATTTATTTTGTTTTCTTAAATGGCTTCTCAATTTGGGCATAATTTTTACTGCCAACCTAACTGATGTAAGTCTAGAGTATTAGAAGATTAATGAATAGAGAGCCAAATGACTAATTGATATAATACAGGACCTCAG
The DNA here is from genome assembly GCF_907164565.1 of Psammomys obesus. Lineage (NCBI taxonomy): Eukaryota > Metazoa > Chordata > Mammalia > Rodentia > Muridae > Psammomys > Psammomys obesus. Next base: position 123,975 of record NW_026596073.1, on the reverse strand, counting down.
GTCAGAGGTAGATCACTAAAAGCCAGGTAAGTATTTAGCAATACCATGGCTAGAATTAAGAAGGTAAATACAATAAATTCAAGAAGCAATGTAAGTTTTTTTTTTTATCACATGAGAAGTATATGTTGTACATGTATGTGTGGTATACCTGTGTGTGAGTGTGTATGTGTGTGTGCATGCATGTATGTTTAGTGTCGTCAATTTGTGGGATGAGTCACAAACCTGTGTGCACACAAGGAAGCCAGGAAAAGTAGCCTAGTTTCCTGCTGTCTCACTCTCCAACTTACTCCCTTGAAATTTGGACTCTCACTAAAGCTAGGCTGGCAGCCATCAAGCCCCTGTGAACCTTCTGTCCAAAGTAATCATTCACTGTGCTAGGGTTAAAGACATATCCAGCTTCTCACGTGGGTACTAAGTATTTGAGCTCAGTCCTCATGAATGTGTACCATGTGCTTTAACCCATAAAGTCATCTTTCCAGTCCTGATATGAGGGTTGCTACAGAGCTGTTTGTCCTATAAATATAGTAACTTTTATTAAGGTTAAATATATATATAATCTAATGTTTCACATGAATTACTTAATATTAAATGTTTTAGAATTTGTCTCATATTTCAGTACTATATCTGAATTAGAACGGGTTCAAATGTTTACATGTATATTAAAAGTATTATAATAAAATTTTATTAGTACTATCTTATATATCAGCCAAATGACCAAAGACAAAAACTCAAATGTTTACATAAAATAAATCCCAGAGATGTGTGAAAAACACAGGAAAGGGAAAAAAGAAAATATAATGAAACACTAGTTGTCCAGTATATTTTTTCCTTTGTGAAATAATAGTGTGTTAGTGTTCTTCACGGAATAGAACCAATAAGACAGATGAACATGTGTGTAAACATGTAAAATACTTGTCTTAAATAACTATAGAGGCCAGAAGTTTGAAAACATCTATTGCCTCCAAGAGGGAGGAGCAAGAAACACTATTGTAGTCTTGTTATTAGCATGAAAACTTAGATCCAGGTGACAGGGAGGAGGGAGGGGGAGAACAGATGCTTTTCTTTTTTACTATATTTTTTTTATTTATTACAATTCATTCACTTTGTTTCCCAGCTGTAGCCCCACCCTCGTGTCCTCCCAATTTCACCTTCCCTTCCTCCCTCATCTTCTCCCACGCCCCTTCCCCAGTCCACTGATAGTGGAGGACCTCTTCCCCTTCCATCTGTTCCTAGCCTATCAGATCTCATCAGGACTGTCTCTCATAGTCTTCCTCTGTGGCCTGGTAAGGCTGCTCCCACCTCAGGGGAAAGTGATCAAAGAGCTAGCCACTGAGTTCATAGCAGAGACAGCCCTTGCTCCCATTACTAGGAAACCTACTTGGACACTGAGCTGCCACGGGCTAACTCTGTGCAGGGGCTCTGGGTTATCTCCATGAATGATCCTTGGTTGTAGTATCTACTGATCAGATACCCCTAGGCCCAGATTTTTCGGTTGTTCTCCTTGTGGAACTCCAGACCCTTCCAGGTCTTTCTATCTTCCCCTTCTTTTATAAGATTAGCTGTACTCTGCCTAAAGTTTGGCTATGAGTATAAGTATCTCCTTCGATACCCTAGTGGGTAGTCTTTCAGAGGTCCTCTGTGGACAGACCCTGTTCTGTTGCTTGTCTTCTCCTATCTATCCTGTTTGCTTTTCTGAATGAGGATTAAGCATCTTCCCTAGGGTCTTCTTTCTTGCTTAACTTCTTTAGGAGTACAGACTTTAGTATGTGTATCCTATATTACATAGCAAATATCCACTTTTAAGTGAGTATATATCATGTGTGTCTTTCTGTTGCTGGGTTACCTCACTCAAGATGTTCTTTTCTAGTTCCCACCATTTGCCTGAAAATTTCATGATTTCCTTGTTTTTAATTGCTGAGTAGTATTCCATTGTGTAAATATACCACACTTTCCGTATCCATTCCTCTATTTAGGGACATCTAGGTTGTTTCCATATTCTGGCTATTATGAATAGAGCTGCTATGAACATGGTTGAACAAATGTCACTGTTGTATCTGATGCTTTTCTTAACATCTAGGAAGAAAGTCCAATCTGAAGACACAAGAGTCAGAAGCACTAATGTCCAAAAGCAAGAGAAAGTGCCAACTTAGCCATACAGAATTGGCCTTTCCTGAGACACTGTCTTTTATTTGGTTTCTCAAGTTTGGGTCATGCCTGCTTGTATTGAGGACAATCTGTTTTATTCAGTGTGTGAATTTAAATACTAAGTTACCTGTAAACACACTTGCATACCACACCAAAATAATGTTTACCAGATGCTTACACTTCACTCCATCTATTCAAGTTCATGTGTAAAATTGACCATCACAGATAAATTCACCTCTCCTCTCTCTCTCTCTCTCTGTCTCTCTCTCTCTCTCAGAATTGCATAAATGTATACAATAATGCAATATACCTTCATCAAATATACTCACTAATCTTTCCCTCGATTCTCCAACCCCCCCCAAAAAAATCTCCCTTCCTACTTCCTATACCTCTTTTTAAAAAATAATATTCCACTGAGTCCAATAATGTTGCCCATATGCATGTAAGTGTGAGTTCCATTGGAGCATGGTCAACCTATCAGTAGCCACTCCTCTAAAGAAAGAGGGACTGTTCTCTCCACCAACAGCTTCCAACTTTAATATTTTCTTAGGTCCCCTAGGGACCCTAACCTTAACCATGCTGGGATTTTCATTAGCTTGATCTTGTTTGTGCAGGTAGCCATAGGTGCTGTGAGTTCATGTCTGTAGCAGCCATGTCATATTCAAAGAAAAGCACTTTGGGACACTCCGAATCCCTCTAGTTTTTTTTTTTTTGTTTTTTTTTTTTTGCATTGCCCTCTTCCCTCCCGGACAGACTACAGTTCTGGCCAGCATATCCTGAGGATTGGAAGTGGATGGTGGGAAAGGCTTGGAGTGAGGAGACCTCAGAAAGCTGTGAGCATTTACGAAGCAGACTTCTGGGGAGGCACACCCTAGCGAGGCAGCTCTTTAAGTGGGGGGGAGCAAAGGCTATTTAAAACTTTGGAGAGTAGGTAGAGACTTTTGGGGTGAGTGTACATTATTGGCAGGGGCCAAGCCACAGAGAATGTTTTATTCTCATGAAGAGGAGTTCTGATGCTTGTGCGACACGGCCGTATAAGGAGAGAGAAAATTTAACATGTAATCTGGTCACTGGCTCTGTGACCTCCTCAAGGGTGGCAGAGATGGGGGTCCTAAGGCTATGTGAACCGGGCCAGGGAAGGAGCAGTCCTACTCTGCCAGTCTTCAGATTTTCAGAGTCACTCTAGCTCCAGGCCAGCTCCCTTGTTGCAAGACTCCTTGGCCTCACATCAGTCCCTTCTTCCATGACATTCCCTGAAATTTGGAGAGAGAGTGATATGATGTCCGACCTGAAATGAGCACTACCAATCACTTATTCTCAGCACTTGGGACAATTATATATCTTGGCATTAACCCTCGCCACTGCAATAAAAAGCTTCTTGGAACAGATTGAGGGCAGTACAAATCAATGGCTTTAAATCTAATTATTTAGAAAGCAGTCCAGCATGGCTATTTAACAAACCATATCAATAGGTTTTCCCCTGGACCTATGATTTCTTAGTCATGGTTTTTGATCAGATTTACTGTACCAGACATGAATTACCCCCATGGAGCAGGCCTCAAATTTAATCAAGAGAGTGACTAGTTATCCCTACAAACATTCTTACTAGCATTTTACTGGAAAGTACATCTTGCCTTGAAGGTTAGACATTTAGCATTCAGGGCCCAGCATTTGATATAACCAATGGTATCATTTTTTTTTCTGATAAGCATACATAAGATTGTCCAGCACTAAGAAAGCTAGAGAGTAAGGATAGAGTTTTCTGATCAGCTGAATACTGATTTCATTAAATACCCTGTAACCAAAGTGTATGATGTTTTCAGCAATAGGTCCTTGCCATCTGGCTTAGTTACTTTTCTATTTCTGTGGAGAGACACAATTACAAGGACAACTTATAAAATTTAAGGTTTATCGGCAGCTGACTTAGAGTTTGAAAGGGTTAGCCCATAATCACCATGCCCAGAGGCCTGGCAGAAAGCAGGCAGGCATAGTGATAGAGCAGTAGCTATCTGGTCCACAAGCACAAGGCAGAGAGTACTAACTGGGAATGGTGCAAGTCTTTTGAAACCACGAAGTCCACCCCCCAGTGATCTACCTCTTCAGACAGGCCACATCTCTTAATTCTTTCTGAAATGCTCCACCTATCTGCTGCCAGGGGACAGCTGCCCTGAGCTGCAAGCTGTCTCTAACACCCATTGTACTTCACTATCATCCAGGGACCCCTATATCTGCCTTGAGCTGTGATCTGTCCCAGACCCCATTGTTGGGTGGTCCCCCCAGTCACCAAGATGGATATCCCAACTTCATTCAGGTTAGTTCATTCCCCCCCTTCCACTCCCCTCTTCCACCTGTGACCCAGGGACATGTTTAGCTACCCTAAGTAGAGCACTGTCCCTGACCTACATTGGCAGGCACTTCCCTGTGGACACCAAGCCAAATACACCAGTTTTATCTGGGATCTCTGCTCAAGATCCCCAAGCTGGGCACTCCAGCATCAGACAGGAACATCAAGGCACAATAAGATGGCTAGAGGACAGCATAAGAACACAAACAAGAGCCAGGCAATGTAGCTGCCTCAAAGCACAAGGATGCTACCACAACAAACCCTGGATACCCTAACATAACCAAAGCAAAAGAACGTGATCTCAAATCCAGTCTTATAAAGATGATAGAGACCTTAAAAGAGGAAATGAATAAGCCACTTAAATAAATAAAAGAAAAATACAATCAAACAGAGAGACGTCTTTAAAGAGGAAAAAAAAATCACTTAAAATATGATCAAGTGGGAGAGGACATGAATAAAACTGTTCAAGGCCTGAAAATGGAAGTAGAATCAATCAAAAATAAAAACAGAAAAAATAGAGATGATGGTCAACCTAGGGAAGAGAACAAGAACAACAGATGTAAGCATCACCAACAGATTACAAGAGATAGAAGACAGAACCTCAAGCGTAGAAGACACGATAGAAGAAACTGATATATCAGTCAAAGAAAACACTAAATTTAAAAAATTCCCAATATAAAACATCCAGGAAATCTTGAATACTATGAAAATACCTAACATAGTAAGAATAGGAATCGAAGAAGAAGGTGAAGAGTCTCAGCTCCAAGACCAGAAAATATTCTCAACAAAATCGTAGAAAAATATTTCCCCAACCTAAAGAAAGAAATGCCTATAAACATACAAGAAGCATACAGAACATCATTTAGATTGGATCAGAAAAAAAAAAAACCCTTCCCACCACATAATAATCAAAATACAAAACCTACAGAACAAAGAAAGAATAATAAAAGCTTCAAGGGGAAAAAGTCAAGTAACATGCAAAGGCAGACCTATCAAAATTATACACAACTTCTCAACAGAGACTGTAAAAGCTAGAAGGACCTGGAAAGATGTCTTGCAACCCCTAAAAGATGACAGATGCCAAACAAGACTACTATATCCAGCAAAACTCTCAATCACCATAGATGAGAAATAAGATATTACAAGACAAAACCAAATTTAAACAATATCTATTCACAAAGCTAGCCCTACAGAAAACACTAGAAAGAAAAATCTAACCCAGGGATGTTATCTATACCAAAACAAACAAACAAATAAACAAACAAACCCACAGGAAATAAATAAATAAATCCACACCAGCAAAAACAAAGATGGGAAGCACACACAACCACACATACTAACATCTCCAACATCAAATTAAGTGGAATTAACAAACACTGGTCATTAATGGGTCTCAATATCAATGGACTCAATTCACCAATAAGAAGATACAGATTAACAGATTGGATGAGAAAACAGGATCCATCATTCTGCTGCTTACAAGAAGCATACCTCAGCAACAAGGATAGATATTTCCTTTGAGTAATGGGTTGGAAAAAAATTCTTCCAAGCAAACAGATCTAAGATGGAAGCTGGAGTAGCTTTTCTAGTATCTAATAAAATAGACTTTCAACAAAATTAATCAAAAGAGATAGAGAAGGACACTTCACACTCATCACAGGAAAAATCCACCAAAATGATGTCTCAATTCTGAACATCTATGCACCAAACACAAGCTTAAATCACACATTGAACCCCACACATTAATAGTGAGAGACTTCAACACCCCACTCTCATCACTGGACAAGTCATGAGACAGAAACTGAACAGAGAAAAAATGAAATTAACCTAAATTATGATTCAAATGGACTTACTGGACATCTACAGAACATGTCACCCAAACACAAATGAATATACCTTCTTCTCGCCACCTCAGAGAACCTTTTCAAAAACTGACCACAAAGTATAGTGGGCCACAAAGCAAACATCAACATACATATAAAAACTGAAATAACTCCTTGTATCCTGTCAGACCACCATGGGTTAATGTTATACTTCAACAACAACAAAAACCCTATACACTCATGAAAACTGAACAACTCTCAACTCAACAACCACTAGGCCAGGGAAGAAATAAAGAAAGAAATCAAAGACTCTAGAATTCAATAAAAATGAGGCCATAACATGCCCAAATATATGGGACACAATGAAAGCAGTGTTAAGGAAAAAGTACATAGCACTAGGTACCTTAATAAAGAAATTGGAGAGATCTCACACTAGTGACAATAACATTCCTGAAAGCTCTAGAACAAAAAGAAGCAAACACACCCAAAAGGAGTAGATTATAGGAGATAAACTCATGGCTGAAATCAACAACATAAAAATAAAGAAAGCAATAGGAAGAATTAACAAAACCAAGTACTGGTTCTTTGAGAAAATCAACAAGATAAACAAATCCTTAGCCAAACTAACTAAAAAGGCAGCAAGACAGAATCCAAATTAACAAAATCAGAATGGAAAAGGAGAACATAACAATGACACTGAGGAAATGCAAACAATTATTAGGTTTTATTACAAAAACCTGTACTCCACAAAATTAGAGAATCTAAGCAAAATGGACAAATTCCTTTATTTACCAAAGCTAAATAAAGATCAGGTAAACTATTTAAATAGTTCCACAACCACTAAGGAAATAGATTCAGTCATTAAAAAGTCTCCAAAAAAAAAAAATCCAGAAGCAGATGGTCTTGTTACAGAATTCTATCAGACTTTCAAAGAAGAGCTAACACCAATACTCCTAAAACTGTTCCACAAAAATAGAAACAGAAAGAACACTGCCAAACTCATTCTATGAGGCCAGTTATCCCGCTACCTGAACCACACAAAGACCCAACAAATAAGAAAATTTTAGACCAATCTCTCTTACTAACACTGATGAAAAAATACTCAAAAATACTCACAAACCAAATCCAAGAACACATTAAAGATTTTATCCACCATGGTCAAGTAGGCTTCATCCCAGGGATTTGGAGATGGTTCAATATACAAAAATCCATCAATGTAATCTACCACATAAACAAACTAAAAGGAAAAAAAACACATAATCATCTCACTAGATGCTTCAAAAGCCTTCAACAAAATCTAACACCTGTTTCTGTTTAAAGTCTTGGAGAGATCAGGGATACAAAGTTAATTCCTAAACACAATAAAGGCAGTACACAGCAAGCAATTAGCCAACATCAATTTAAGTGGAGAGAAACTAAAAGCATTTCCATTAAAATCAGAGACAAAAAAAAGGCTGCTCACTTTCTCTATATCTATCAAACATAGTACTTGAAGTTCTAGCTAGAGCAATAACACAACTGATGGTGATCAAGGGGAAACAATTTGGAAAGGAAGAAGTCAAAGTATCACCATTCGCAGATGATAGTAGACATAGATGATATGATAGTACACATGAGTGACCCCAAAAATTCTACCAGAGAACTCCTTCAGCTGATAAACACTTTCAATAAAGTAACTGGATACAAAGTTAACTCCAAACAAATCAGTATCCCTCCTGTATAATAAATAGCAAATAGGCTGAGAAAGAAATCAGGCAAACAACACCCTTTACAATAGCCACAGATAATATAGGTATCTTGGTATAAATCTAACTAAACAAATGAAAGACCTGTATGACAAAAACTTCAAGTCTCTGAAGAAAGAATAGAAGAAGATATGAGAAGATGGAAAGATCTCCCACACTCATGGATTGGTAGGATTAACATAGTGAAAACCGCCCTCCTTCGAAAAGCAATCTACAGATTTAATGCAATTCCCATCAAAATACCTACCCAGTTCTGTACAGACCTTGAAGGAACAATTCTTAACTTCATATGGAAAAATGAAAAAAAAAATAAACAGAATAGCTAAAACAAGCCTATACAATAAAATAACTTTTGGAATTATCTCCATTCCTGATTTCAAGCTGCACTACCAAGCTTCTAAAAAGGAAAAAAAACATTGTAGATAAAAAAAAAGTGACAGCGTACATATTGGGAAGAGATCTTCACAAACCTCACATCTGTGAGAGGGCTAATATCCAAAATATATAAAGAATGCAAGAAATTAAACACCAACAAAATAAAGAGTCCAATTTAAAAATGGGGTACAGAGTTAAAGAGAAAATTCTCAACAGAAGAATTTCCAATGGCCAAGAACCACTTAAATAAATGTTCAACATCATTAGTCATCAGAGAAATGCAAATCAAAACAACTCTAAGATTCCATCTTACACCTCTCAAAATGTCTAAAATAAAAAAAAAAAATTCAAGTTACAGCATATGCTAGCCAGTATGAAGAGCAATAGGAGCCCTCCTCCATTCGTGGTGGGGTGCACACTTGTACAACCACTGTGTTAATCAATCTGGAGGCTTCTCAGAATATTGGAAATAGATCTATCTCGAAACCCAGCTATACCACTGCTGGGCATATACACAAAGATGCTCCACATTTCCAAAAGGATACTCGCTCAACTATGTTCATTGAAACCTTTCTTGTTATAGCCAGAAACTAGAAACAACCTAGATGCACAACTGAAAAATGGATAAAGAAAATGTGGTACATTTACACAATGGAATACTAAGCTATTAAAAACAAGGAAATAATGAAATTTGAAGGCAAATGGATGAAACTAGAAAATATTCTGAGTGAGGTAACCCAGATTTAGATCCTGAAAAATACATTTGTTATGTCTGCATTCATTTATAAGCGGATATTAGCCATATAATACAGGATAACCATACCAAAATCCACAGACCCAATGAAAACAAGGAGAGCCCAAGGGAAGATGCTTGAATCTCATTCAGAATGTAATGCCAGCATCACAGGACCCTCAAAGACCACCAGGAAATGACTCAATGCAAGAGCAAGAGAGCTTTATTACGAGAGTGATCTAACCCAAATCTCACTGACACAGCAGTAGAGAAGTGGGACCTCGAGCTCTGAGTGAGCAGGGTTTTTAAAGGGAAAATCTGTGACAGGGGGTTTCCATGACAGCAAGCAGGGGGGCACATGCCTTGGGCTACAGGATTAGGTAAAAGTTAGAGGGGCAAGGTGACCTTCTCTGAGGCACATAATTACAATTGCTTAAGGCATATGATCACAATTGCTATTCTTTTAAACTGTATCTGAAACACTGTAGAGAATTTTTTAACTTTTATTAATTACACTTTATTCATTTTGTATCCCCCCATAAGCCCCTCCCTCCTCCCCTCCTGGTCTCACCCTCCCCCCCCCTTTCTGCACTGTAGAGAATTTTCCCAGCCGATTCCCAACCAATTCTCATTGATTATTGCCCGGGAGATTGTCTCTATTTTCTATGAAGTATTTATTCTGTGATATTTCCTAGAGGTTGTTGCTAGGAGAGTTAACTTTGTTTTCTGCCAAGTGTACATTCTGTGATATTTCCTGGTATTGAGTTCAGCTCCCAGTCAAGATGGCTCTTAATTTCAAAATGGAGTTATACCCAGACTAACTTAAACTCTTCAAGAACAGGAAATACAATAGATATCTGAAGTAGATGAAGGGAAGAAACTGGGTTTGATGGAGAGATGGGTTGAAGAGCATAACAAGAGTGGGGGTCAGGTGGGCAGAGAGAGAAGGGGTAGAGTGATGAGAAAAACTGGGAGAGAGAATGGAAATTTGTTGGGATCATATCTGGGACAGGAGACACTACTGGGAGTCTATGGGGGTGACCCTAGCTGATACTCCAATCAATGGGTATTAAGGAGCACAAAATCAGCACCTCCTGTAGATAGGTGGGATTTCCAGGGTAGAGAAGGGCACACCAACCCACACATAAAACCTTTCATCCCAAATATGTCTTGTCTACAAGAAATGTAGTGGCAAAGATGGAACAGACATTGTGGGAATAGCAAATCAGTGACCCACCTGATGGGAGAGGGCCGACCACTGTTACTATTAATGATACTCTGTTATGCTTGCAAGCAGGACTCTAGCATAACCGTCTTCTGGGAGGCTTCATCTGGCAGTTGATGGAGAAAGATTCAGAGACCCAAGGCTCAGGGAATACTGTGGAAGAATAGGAGGAAGGATAAATGGAGACCGAGGGGTCAAGGACACCACAAGAAGACCTACAGAGTAATCTAAACTGGGCCTACAGGGGCTCAGAGACTAAACACAAACCAAAGAGCTTGCATGAACTGAACCTAGACCCCCTACACATACATAGCAAATGTCCAGCTTAGGCACCAGGTGGGTCCCCTAACAACAAGAGTAGGGTCTGTCTCTGAATCTGTTACCTGCTGCTGGGTCATGTTCTCCTAGCTGGGCTGGCTGGTCACTCCACAGTGGGAGATGATGTGCTTCGTCCTGCCATGTCTTAAAGTCCCAGAGTGGGTTGATTCCAAATGGAGTCCTCCCGTCCTCTGGGAGAAAGAAGAGGGGGAAATGGGAGGAGGAGGGTGAAGGAGCAGGACTAGGCAGAGAGTAGGGAGGGGCCTGGGATTAGGATGTAAAGTAATATAGATAGATAGATAGATAGATAGATAGATAGATAGATAGATAGATA